>NC_091638.1:60639802-60853636 GCF_027580195.1 Bos mutus | reverse complement strand
ACATAATAAGAGTGTTTCAATTCAAACCCCTCAGATGGCTTTCTAACTTGCCTGACAGGTTTATCTGGACTCTTACAACTACGCATGTGATTGTTTACAGCCTCCCAACCACGAGAAGCACGGAAAGCTTAAGACATTCTAACAATATAGAGCCTTTCAGGGAGTTAAAATTATTAGAATAGAACTGGTGAAGGATTTAATTGTTGAGACAATGCTTGCTGCCAAGTTTCCATATCCCTTACCCACTGTGTCCCTGGGAGTATATTAATTGATATAGTCAGTATATAGAGAAAATAAGTAGTAGTCTTGATGTTAACAACCTTAGACCCTTGAGTTAATAAATTCTTTCCTTGTTATCCCCCACTGCACATTTGCCCTATAGGAATGCAACTTTATCTAGTGCTTTTGGGGAGTGGAGCCAAACTTTAGAAAAATCACCTTTAGAGAAAATAAGTTTTCTGGTTGATTAACCTTTATCAGAAGAAAAATGTTAACAGGTCTCCTGGCCAGAAGATGATGTAAATCACCTAAAGCCTTTGTATACGATAAGTTTGCAGAAAGAAAGCCTGGTCTCGATAAGGGTCAAGGACTGCTGACCCTGCATGACTCTGTATCTTCCATTATCCTCTATGTACAACTGAGGGTATAAAAGCTCCTTTTAAAAATAAAGTTATGGGCCTTGCTCACCGAAGCTTGGTCTCCCCGTGTCATTCATTCTTTCTTTTTTTCTTTTTCTTTCTCTCTTTCTTCTTTTTTCAGGATGACTCCTTGGAGCACAGAGGTTCTCTGAGTTCACTTATCTGTGCGGGCTTCTAAGACTTAATCGAAGGTGCCTAGCATCTTCAGGGGAGGGGACACCCTGCGTCTTCACCCCACCAAGAGGGCGCCTGTGGCCTCCATGAACAAAGCAAGTCCTGTGTCACGGACTTTATTGGCTTTCTGTGTAAACCAAGGAAGATCAAGCCTCTTTTTCTCCCCTTTATACCTTTCCTCTTTCACTGACACCATTCCTCCTGAGGGTATCCCTGGATCCTGCCAGGGCTGGTCCCCGGTAGGTTATGATGAAAGCATTCTTCCTGGTTTGTAGATGGCTGTCTTTTTGCTGTGCCCACACATCACATGGGGCAAGGGAGTGCCCTGGGCTCTTTTATGAGGGCACTAATCCAGTTCATGGCCTTCCCTAGTAGCTCAGAAAGTAAAGAATATTCCTGCAATGCAGGAGTCCTGAGTTTGATCCTTGTGTAGGGAATGTTCCCTGGGTCAGGAAATGGCAACCCACTCCAGTATTCTTGCCTGGAGAACCACATGGACAGAGGAGCCTGGTGGGTTACAGTCCATGGGGTCACAGAGTCGGACATGACTAAGCATGAGCAGGAACTAATTCAGTTCATGAGGGCAAAGCCAAGCCTTCATGACCTAATGACTTCCCTAAAGCCCCTGCATTCTAAATAGCAATGGTTCTTTTATTACTGTAAGTGTAGAGATCAAGTTGACAACATTCATTGAATCATGGAAAAAGCAAAGGTGTTCCAAAAAAACATCTGCTTCTGGATTGTACTCCAACTATACCAAAAAATCTGGAACAAACAACCTCATTTAAAATGTATAAATCTGAACACCTGGCCAAAGAAAATATAAAGATAGTAAATCAGCATATCAAAAATACTCAAAATCATATATCATAAGGAAATTACAAACTAAAACAACAGTAAAGTAGCACTGCACACCTATTAGATCAGTAAACTCAAAAAAGGGGGGGGGGGCTTCTCTGGTGGCTCAGTGGTAAAGAATCTGCCTGACAATGCAAGACACTCAAGTTCGATCCCTTACCCAGGAAGATCCCACATGCCACAGAGAAACTTAGCTGGATTTTTCCTCAGCTAAACAAGGCTCACCTGTGACCTGAACACTACATGTCTAGTACTTAGTAAACAGCTTTGAAAAAGTGTCCAGACAAAAATTATCACACAATTATACACAGGAGCTCTACTTCTAATAGCTAAAAACTTTCAAATATCAGGATGTCTTCAGTAGATGACTGTAAACAAATTGGGATACATCCAAAGTGAAGGGGAGCAAATGCTACCCCAAAATATACCCCTTCAGCATGAGAATTAGTTGGACTTAATTAACTTTTTTTTTTTTTTTAGGACACATGATCATCTCTGAAACCCAAGTTCAAGATGGCTCTTCTGAGTCACATTTACAAGAGAAATCTCATTTCAAAGGAATTCTCTGTATATATCAGATAGAAGGATGACAGTCTTGTGAAACTCTTTTTTTATCAATAGGGAAAGCTAAGATGTAAATCTGTACAACAACCATACCCTTCCTTTCCTTTAGTTTTATTTTTAATATTTATTTGTTTTTTTTTGTTTTTTTTATTTGGCTGCACCAGGTGGACCTTCGTTGAGGCAAGCCAGATATTTAGCTACAGCATGCAAACTCTTCATTGTGGCATGGGAGATCTAGTTCTCGGATCAGGGATGGAACCTGGGCCTCCTTCTTAAGGAGTGTCCAGTCTTAGCCACTGGACCACCAGGAAGCCCCTGTTTTGTTTTTAGATGAAGATGGTATCTAAGGTGATATCTTGGGCCATTTCAGTCACTGACTCAGTTTCCTGAGTTTCTCCAAAGCATGCACAAGGTGCACATTATTAAACTGGTTTGCAAAACAAGGAAAGGTAGTTCATACTACAACACTGTATGCTTACAAATATGTAAATGGTAAATGGCATGTTATTTATTTTAATTACTATGGGGAAAAAGAATGTAATATTGGTACATGTTACAAAATGAATAAACATTAAAAACATCTTTAGTGAAAAAATCCACATAGAAAAGGCCACCCAGATCCCATATTCACCATGTCTGCTTTACATCCACCAAGTTTGTCCAAATGTCTGAAAATCTCAGTAACAGTCTAAAAAAATATTGGATGAGGATGGGAAAAAAGATATTTTCATACAATTGGACAATTGCTGAAAGTGGAAGTGGGGCTGTGGATTACATTATAATGTAGAAACTATATGATTTCCTGATTTTGGAGATTATGTGCTGGTTCCACAGGAGAATGCGCCCATTTTGGATAAAATGCATGGAGTATTTTAGGTGATGTGGCAAATGTGAGTATTTTTTTACCATTATTAAGAGTTTTCTGCACACAACCATGTCAATACCACAAAAGAAAATCAGATCAGACAGGCTTGAAACTTTCTTATAGAGGCCAAGACTTACCCAGATGAAATTCAAGGGAAGTTGTGATGCTCATTGCCCTTGAAGGAGTCCACATGGAATTTACAAATAAAATTTCCCACATAACTTCACAAAAAGTTGTTAGAATACATTCAGTAAAGTTGAATAATTTGGGATCAATTTACAATCATATAAAATACTACAATTTATAATCTAAATCAATATATGAAAATCAGTTGTGTTTCTATACACTAATAACAATCAGAAACAAAAATTAAGAAAAAAATTAACCAAGGACATAAAAGACCAGTAGTTAGAAAACTAGAAAGCACTGATAAAGAAATCAAAGAAAACATAAATAAACAGAAAAATATTCCATGCTCATGCACTGGAAAAATGAGTTATTAAAATGTCCATTCCAACCAAAGCCATCAGCAAATGCACTGCACTCAAAATATAATATCCAATGGCATTTTTCATAGAAATAGAAATATTCCTAATAATATTCTGCAACAACTAAGGACCCTGAACAGCCCAAAAGACTCTGAGAAAGAAGAATGAACCTGGAGGCATCTTCCTCTCTGACTTCAAACCACATCACGGAGCTGTAGTAACCACAACAGTGAGGAACTGGCACAAACACAGGCACAGGGACTCGAGGAAAGAATAGAGAGCCCAGGAATAAAGCCACATGTATGTGGACAGTTCATGAAAATCAAGCCAAGAACGTGCAAAGAGGAAAGGACAGTCCTTTCAAGAAACAGTGACAGGAAAACTGGCCACCTACACCAGAGAGCATCACTGGGCATCCTCTAGATCATCTAACAGAAATCTAACTAAACACTCGCCATTTGCACATGGAGCTCTTCCCCCCTCCAGCCCCCGAGTTCTCTGAGATGGACCTCCGGTCAGCACTCAGCTGGACACAGGAAATGTCTACTTCATCCTCATTTTTCCCTCTTGCAGCGCCTCCTTGCTGGTGGGCACTGAGGCAACCCCCCTCCTCTCAGCCTGGATGCAGCCCCATTATCCAGGAACCCAAGCCCTGATGGTGCTGAGGAGACAAAGCTCCCACCAGCTGGTCACCGAGCTGAGTCTGAAGGCAAACGTCCTGTCCCCACAGGTCAGAGGGGGGGTTGGCGCCCCAAGCAGGCCACCAGAGAAGAGCAGGCAGCCCTGCGCTCACAGACCCCAGAGGGCTCACCCAGAACCAGCTTTGCTGTGAGCACTCAGACTGGAAACCCAAACTGAAATGGAGCCAAAAATCTCCATGACCCTGCTCAACACACGGCCAGGGAACAATTGATTAAAACTGATTAAAAACCATATGGAATGAAAGGAAAATAAACACAAACTTTGCAACTGACACCACATTTCAATTAAAAACTATAAACATTTTAGAAAACAAAAAAAGATCTACATGACCTTGAGTCTGGTGATGAGTTCTAAAACACAACAAAAAAGCCAATATACAAAATGTTTTAAATAAATTAATTAAAACACTGACTTTTAAAAATGTATACATTCACTCTGTAAAGGACCTTACTCAAGAAAACCAAAGGACAAAGTGTTAGGGGAACCACTAACCAAAACCACCTGCCCATCCTTGCCGGGCACCAGAGAAACGACTTGCAGGAGTCATCTTACAACAGGAGGTCCTGGGTAAGAACAAGGAACTAAGAAGCCACCACCAACCAGAATTCAGGAAAGGTCAAAGGAGATAGGAGACTCCAATCCGCAGGTCTTACCAACCTCCCAGGATTCTCCTTGCCAGAATCCACCTTGGATGAGTGATGCATATGCCACCGGGAAGGACCCCAATTCAGAATGACTGGCCAGAGACAAACCAGAAACTAACCCAGTGCCCATAAAACCTGAGACTGTGAGCCACATGGCAGAGCAGTTCTCTCAGCTTCCCTCACCCTCCTGCCCTCCATCCCGGCAGCCCTTCCCAAAAAACCTCTAGCTTTGATAGTATACATCTCCTCAGACAATTCATTTCCAAGTGTCAGACAAGAGCCTGCTCTCAGGCCGTGGAAGGGGTCCCCCCTTCCTGCATCAAAACCACAAACCAGGAGAAAATATCTTCCAAATGTGTATCTGTGCAGAAGGAAATGGCACCCACTCCAGTATTCTTGTCTGGGAAATCCCATGGACAGAGGAGCCTGGCAGGCTACAGTCCAACAGCAGGGCATTTTTGAAGAGAGGAAACAGTCCCAGGAAAGTTGAGGCACTCACCAAAGGCCCCAAAGCTTTCAATGGCACAGCCAGAACTGTGGCTGAGCACTCCCAGCTCCCAGGCCTCTTGATACTGGCCTCTCTCACCAGATACAGGTGTGGCAAACTAGAATCTAAAACATGGCTGAGGGCTTCCCTGGTGGCTGAGTATTAAAGAATCTTCATGCCAATGCAGGAGACATAGGTTGGATCCCTGTCCATGCTGTGGAGCAGCTAAGCCCATGCACCGCAACCACTGAGCCTGTGTTCTAGATCCTGGGAGCTGCAACTACTGAGCCCATGAGCCCCAGAGCCTGTGTCCCACAACAACAGGAGCCACCAGTGAGAAGCCCACACACCACAACTAGCATAGCCCCTGCTCGCCATAACTAGACAAAAGCCCACACAATGAAGACCCACCACAGCCAAATATTAATAATTAAAATTTTTTAAAAATGCATATCTGATAAAGAATTTGTACTCAAATTATACCAAGAAAACTAGACCCATAAATAATTGGTAAAAAACAAACCCATTAATAATTGGTAAAGACTGAAACAGATACCTGGCCACAAGGGTACACTGATAGTAAACAAAAAACAACCATAAAAAAACAACCATAAAAACTCAAGATCCTGGTGGGATAAACAACACCTACCACCTTTGGAAGACAGTCTGACAGTTTTTTCCAAAGCTAAACAGACTCATCTAGGATGCAACACTACACCTCTTGTATTTAGACAACAGCTTTGAAAAACTGTTCAAACAAAAACTAGCATAAAATAATGCACAGTAGCTCTATTCTGGGTTAAAATTGGTTAAAAACTGAAAGACATCAGAATGTTCTTCTGTAAATGAATTAATAAGCAAATTAGGGCACATGTACATCAAGGGGAGCAGAATATGCCACCCCAAGTTGTGTCTTTTTGACATCAGGATAATTCTGGACTGACATTTAAAAAACAGCAGATCCAGGAGAATGTTTGAAAATGCCCTTTTAGGAATTAAATTTACATTTATTAGGGAAATCTCCACTTGTAAGGCTGTCTCCACCTGTGTACCAGAAATGGAAGGATAACTAAGTCTTGAGAGAAGGTAGTCCATGGAGATGGCCTGGATGTAAATCTGCATAATATCCAGACCCTTGTTTACTGTGCTTTGCCTCCAAACCTCCCAAATCATTCCACCGTCCACCCCCACCCAATATCTTTCTTTTGTTCTTAGCTAAAGATAACACATAAGTTACAGGCTTGGGCCATTTCAGGTTTTCCTAGGTACCTTACAAGCATATAGGGGGTATGCATGGTAATAAGCTTCTGTTTTCCTCCAGTTCATCTGCCTTTCATTGTGGGGGAAAGTCTCAATGAGGAAAACAGAAATATAAAGGGAACATTATTTTTCCTCCAATACACATGCCATGGAATAGCATTTGGAAATATAAAGGAATGAACCATCAAACCAAGCAAAAACCATGGATGAATCTTACATGTATATTGCTAAATGAAAGAATCCAGTCTACACACTAATGACCCCATTTATACAACATTCTGAAAAAGGCAAAACAGACTTAGAAAAAGATTATGAGGTAGGAGTTTCAATATTCCATCTGATACATTACAGATGAAATGGTTGGATGGCATCACCGACTCGATGGATGTGAGTTTGAGTAAGCTCTGGGAGTTGGTGATGGACAGAGAAGCTTGGCGGGCTGCAGTCCATGGAGTCGCAAAGAGTCAGACACAACTGAGCGACTAAACTGACATTACAGATGAATATCTACCACTGTGCATTTGTATAAACCCATAGAGCCTTAGACCTCAATTAGTAAATCATAATCTATTCAAATTTAGTTATTTAGGACATGAGAGTGTCACAGAATGAAACACAGAATGCAGCAGTCTAAATGACTTAGAAATGCATGGAAAAAAACTCATTCTTTGTTGGTGGCAGGGACGGCATAGGCTGACGAAAGCTGAAGCACCAGCAGGTCCTGAGGATCTTTGCTCAAAGAAAGCCAGAACTGGGAAGATACAGGGCACAGCAGGTCCCCACCCCGTTCCAGTCCTCTTGCTTCCCAGCCCACTCTCTGGGCCTGGAGGAGGGTCCTCTCCGACTGGTCCGGTGTGGACACATGGGCAGTGTCACTGCGTGGTGACAGCCGGGCACACAGGGCCCCTGGGTCACATGCAGCTGCCCAGGGCTTCCAGGAGCCCATGTGCAAGCGCCGGGACAGACATCTGACACACAGACTCACCACCTAAAATGGAAACACCTGGTTCCTGGGAATCTGGAATTTACCTTTTTTTAAGGCCCTTACCTTGGCCCTCGCCCTTCTGGGCTGCTGTGTCTCCTCCTGACTCCTCCCCCTGAGACGTGTGGCTCACAGGAGCATCCCCAGGACCTGAGCTACTCAGCAGCTCCCACTGTGGTCCAGCCTCTCAGAGGGGCTGCTCCACCACCCGTTGTAAACAGGGGAACTCGCCGTGGAAAGGCCCCCAGCGCGACGGTCAGGAGACAGCTGCGCAGGGACGGCCAGGCCCACGCCGCCGGGGCCGCTGGGTTCACGGACTCTGTTTTCCTAGTAAGGGCCTCAGAGATCCCCTTGGTCCTTTCTGGAAGTGTTCTGGAACGGGAGTGCAGGAAGCTAGCACACACTTTCCATATTCGTGTCCTGCAATGCGGCTCAAGCCTTTCCCCTTCACGACCACACTGGCAATATCAGGAGTCACTTAAATCGTTTTTCCGTTTAGTTGCTCTGATTAACTCCAAGGACCACATGCCTACACGCGTCTCTAACTGGAGCATGCACGGCCCCAGTTCGAGGTACGGGGGATGCAAAACAGAGTGTCTGTGATACAGCTTCCTGGGGCATCATGTTTATTCCCGGTGCTTTACAAGGACACCCATTCTGCCTGAACTAACCCCACAATGTCCCAAAGCCGAAACACCAATGGGTCCTGAGGAGACCCATCTCTTGTTAGCCTGAAGTGAACCCCACAATTCCCAAGGCCAAAACCTGAGCAGGTCCTGAGGAGACCAGACTCCCTGTCTTCCTGAACTGAACCCCACAACGTCCCAAAGCTGAAGCCCCAATGGGTCCTGAGGAGACCAGACTCCCTTCAGCAGCCACAGGCCGCCAGGTGCTCAAGCAGAGCGGGAATTCCGCCTGGGGTGGGGTGGGTCAGGGAGGCGGGCTCCCCGCTCCCTGCCAGCCAATGGGAACTGCAGCTGAAGCCTCCCTCACTCGCGCAGGCACAGCTAAGTGGAGACTCCGCCCCTCAGGGCAGTTCTGCTAGGTCTATTAAACTATGGAAATTCAAACTGAAATATTGCCAATATCCAAAACTTCTCCAAAATAGTTAAGGAATAATGAACTTGAAACTGTATAGAATGAAATATAGTCACCAAATTCAAATTTTATTAACAGACACTTAAATTTTGAAACTATCAAAATTGTGGACAAAAACATAGAAAATCTACATGACCCTGGGTTTGGCCTGTATATCATGAGCTTTGAGTTTTAACACACGAGCTGTCAGTCCACAAAAGAAAAATATTGTGGACTTTATAGAAATAAAGATGTCTATTCTGAAAGATCTCATTCAGAAAATCAAAATACAAGCCACAAACTGGGAGAAAATATTTGCAAAATTCATATTTGATACAGGATTTGGACACAAAATAGACAAAGACCTCTTGAGCAACCCTATAAACAATAAGTAAAGATCTGAACAAACACCCAGCCAAAAAATTATACAGATAATACAAAACAGAAACAGGCTCAACATCATATGCCATTAGGGAATTACAAATTAAAGTCACAAGCTATCACACTACACATATTAGGCTGCTAAACTCTAACTATATGACAATACCAATTGCTGGAGGCTGAGGAGTAGCAGGAACGCTCCCTCACTGCTGGTGGGATGCATGCACAGCCACCTTGTAACACAGTTGGGCAGTTTTCTCTAAAGCTAAACACACCTCACCTTGGGATCCAACGATCGTACTTCCAGTATTTAGGAAACTGCTTTGAAAGATCCATGCCCAAACAAAAACAAAGATGAACTTAGGCACAGCAGCACTATCCATAATAGTTAAAAGCTTGAAGTAATCATAGTATCCTTCAATAGATGAATGCATAATCAAATTGGGGTATATCCATGTCAAAGCAAGTAGAACATGCCACCCCAAAATACGCCTCTCTGCTGTGAGGATTGCTTAAGCCCACTTCCATGAAAAAAGAAAGAAAAAAAAAAAAAAGAGGACTCTCATAAACTAAGTAGCAATTGCCGTTTTGTGATGGACATTAACAGCAGAGAAATCTCTGCATTTAAGGGCTGTCCCTGTTTGCACCAGAAATAAAAGGACAATTAAAACTCAAATAACTTATTAATGGAGAGGTCCCGACTTAAATCTATAAACAATCATACCCTTCTTTACTGTGTTTTGTGTAATTACCTTCCATAATGGGCTTCTCCCATTCCTCAGGGTTTTGTTTTTAGCTAAAGATGGCATTTAAAGTGATGACTTTGGACATTTCAGGGAGTGACTCCTGTTTCTTTGGTAGCTCCCCTCTATACAGAAGCTATTTGTTGTTTTAGTCACTAAGTCATGTTCGCCTCTCTGCAACCCCACGGACTGTAGCCCGCCAGGCTCCTCTGTCCATGGGATTCCCCAGGCAAGAATACTGGAATGGGTTGCCATTTCCTTCTCCAGGGGATCTTCCCAACTCAGGGGTCAAACCCAAGTCTCCTGTATTACAGGCAGATTCTTTACCACAAAGCCACCAGGGAAGCACAGGGGAGGTATGCTCCTGTTTTTCCTCCTGGTGATTTGTCTCTTATTATGGAAGGGCAGAGTGAAAACTGTTTTTCCTCCCAATCACATGCAATGGAGTATTACTCATCAGTAGGAAGGAATGAACCACCAAAGCTTGAAAAGCATGGTTAACTCTCACGTGCTATCACTCAGTGAAAGAATACAGTCTGGAGTATGACCTCATTTATGACATTCTAGGAAAAGCAGAGTTACATAGATGATAAGCAGATCATCTACTGAAGGGGGCTGAAGTATTCCCTGTGATGCTTTAGGATGGACGCCTGTCACTATGTGTTTGTCTACACTCATCGATTTGTATAGCCCAAGGGATCAAACCATCTATTCAAGTATAGTTATTCAGGGTGTAGGAGAGTCGCAGCACAGAATACACAATGCAACAAAACCTAACCACATTAGAAATGCACTGAAAAGATCTCTCACTGTAGGAGATGGGCAAAATGTGTTGACTTTGGAAATGAACAAATCGATACACAAAAGGCTAAATGGGCTGCACGTAAACACTGGGCTTCCTTTTATAGAGACCTTTCCAGGTGCTGCTGCTGCCAAGTCACTGCAGCCGTGCTGCTGGACTGCAGCCCACCCGGCTCCGCCGTCCCTGGGACTCTCCAGGCAAGAACACTGGGGTGGGTTCCCATTTCCTTCTCCAGTGCATGAAAGCAAAAAGTGAAAGTGAAGTCGCTCAGTCGTGTCCGACTCCTAGCGACCCCATGGACTGCAGCCCACCCAGCTCCGCCGTCCCCGGGACTCTCCAGGCAGGAGTACTGGAATGGGTGCCATTGCCTTCTCCGTTCCAGAGTGCAGTAGCTAGCAATTCTGAGACCACTGTACACATAACCTGAAGAGGAGGAAAGAGCTGACAAATGCAAATGGTGGGGGCCAGGCTCCTCGCTGCAGGAGTGGGAAGTTCCAGATAAGCAAAGAATAAGAGGACGAAGCTGAGCCCCTGACCACCACTCCTTGTGGCTCTGAGTTGTGTCCAACAGGACCACCATCACCTGCACGTAGGTGCTATAACCCACCTGCCCCCTCCTGGCCTTTCCCCTTCCTCCCTGCAGTGATTCCAGTGACATTTCCAGCCTGCACCCCTCTCCCAGGCCAGGTGCATCTGTCCATCCACGGCCTCCCCATCTCATCCTGGGGACTAACAGGCCCCTCGAGGACTGCGATCCTGCTGCTCCCCAAGCCCAGGAGGCAGCCCCAACTTCTCCAGCTGCTGAGCCCAGACACCTGGTGTAACTGAGCAGGAGCCTATGGGGCCTTCCCAGAACAGACCCCATCCCATATCCTCTGCTGCAACTCCTCTCTGAAGTATGGAGATAATAGTATCTGAGGCACACTCAGGGAGTTGTTTTACAGCTGCTAAAAGCCCCACTGAGTGGAAGAAGTTAACTACTTGATGAGCATGAACACATCACCCCCAGAGTGTCCAGTGCCTGAGGATTTGTGAGGTTAGCCGCCTGTTACCTCAGCAACCAGAGAACCGTGCACCAGTGAATCACATACTCTGTGATCCCCCATGCCCCGCCGTCACATGGCCCGTAAAACTGCTTTCCTGAAGCCCTTCAGGGATTTCAGGGTTTAGAGCACGAGTTACCTGTCTCCACGTACTGGTGCCTTTACAGTTAATGCTGCCTCTCCTTTACCGCACCTGGTATCAGGAGACTGGCTTTACTGCACTCAGGTGTGTGGACTCAAGTTTGGTTCAGAAACACGGAGGCCTCCCAGGTTCCCAGTTCCTTGTGCCCCAGGGACTGTCAGCTCCTTCTCCAGGGCATATGGCCAACCCCCACATTAATTCCCCTCTACACCCTCAGCCTTGCTGCTGCTGCTGCTCCTAAGTTTCGTCAGTCGTGTCCGACTCTGTGCGACCCCATAGACGGCAGCCCACCAGGCTCCCCCGTCCCTGGGATTCTCCAGGCAAGAACACTGGAGTGGGCTGCCATTTCCTTCTCCAATGCATGAAAGTGAAAAGTGAAAGTGAAGTCATTCAGTCATGTCCGACTCCTAGCGACCCCATGGACTGCTGCCTTCCAGGCTCCTCCATCCATGGGATTTTCCAGGCAAGAGTACTGGAGTGGGGTGCCACTGCCTTCTCTGGCCCTCGGCCTTGGCCCAAGCCTAATCCCTCCATCAGGCCCTACAAAGCTCCCTGCCCTCACGGTGCATCTCACATCCCACCCAACATGGTCTTTTTGAAGCCTGAACAAGACCATGCCCCGCTCCTCCCTGTGATTCCCCTCACCTGAAGAAGCCAGGCCTTGATCCGTTCCAGGTGACTCCAGGATCCTCATTCTTTCCAGATCCCACCTGTGTGGCTGCTGTCTGTGCCCATCTATATGGGCCTGTGGTGATCTCCTAAAATGAGAATTATTTTATATACAGATAATGGGGTGAATGGTGGCCCCAAAAGATGGGTCCCCAGAACATGAGAACAGGGCCATATCTGGGAAAAGGGTCTTTGTAGATGTAGTTAAGGATCTCAAGGTAAGGTCATCTAGGGTTAGGGTGACCTTCAATCCAGCTGACAGAGTCCTTATAAGAGACGAAAGAGGACACAGATGAGAAGCCTCGTGAAGATGGAGGCAGAGATGGGAGGGAGGGGACCACAAGCCCCAGGACCCCTGGAGCCCCAAAGCTGGAGAAGGCAGGAAGGACCCTATCCTGGAGCCTCTGGAGGGACCTCAGCCCTGCACCACCTTGATCTCAGGTGTCTGGTCTCCAGGACAAGGGGAGGATGAACTCCTGTTGCTTTAAATCACCCAACATGTGGTCATCTGTTAGAGAAGCCACAGAGAACTCTCACAGGCCCTGCTCTGTAGGATCCTAGAAGTGTGGGTCTCACTAAAGGCAGATGGAGGATGGATTATAGAACCCTTAGAGTCAGCATTGGGCCCTGAGAAATGCTAAAGCAGTGGCTGGACCCCAAAATGTTGAGGGATCAAGTCTGAACCCTGTTCCTAGGGGACTGGCTGCACACGCCTTCCCAGGTTCTTACACCTGTTCACGTGGTGTAGTAAGTGTCTAGTCCTGACTGAGGACATTTAACATCACTGTTCACATTGCTCATTAAGAACCCACCAGTTACACAGGTGAAAACCCAGTTAGGATGCTTGCTACACCAATGAGCAATTCTGAAGGTGGTCGGGGGTGGGGACTTACATGCAGACAACAGCCCTTCCACTCTCCCACCCCATCCTGGGGAGCCTCGCTGGTCTGATTGCAAAGCTGAGTACAATCCAGTCCAAAGTCAGTCGAATAGCAATTAAAATGCCTCAGAATATGATTCATTTCCTATGACTATTAGGAAAGATTTTTATATTAAAAAATGCTAGTTCTAATTTTCAATATTTTATGCAAAAAAAATATGTAACATCACCTTCTGCTGAGAGGCTTAGAAGCAAAAAGCAAGTTTTCTGGCACTTACCAGCTCTCTCCCCTTACCTGTTTCTTCCTCATTTCCTCCCGTTTCTAAGCGACACATGTGCAGTGATTGCATTCAGTTACTGTTTCAGTTTGTTGTCATGTGAGTTCATGCTCTGTGCCAGACAGGGCTCCACGCACCGAAACAGACAGAACCACTGCCGCGGGGCAGCATGGGCTTCATACCAGATGGGGGCTGGTGCTGTGAGGAAAACAGTGCAGGAAAAGTGCCTCAGACCAGGGTGGGCAGAGGGTGCAGTGTGGCAGAGGATGGTGGGGCAGGGTCTCCAGAGATAACACCTGTGGGAAAGGATTCCAGGCAGGGGAGCAGCCAGTGCTGCAGTCCCAGGGCCGGGAAGAGAGGCCATGCCAGTGGTCGCAGGAGGAAGCACAGAGGGAGAGGAAGGAGGCTGGATGGGACACGGAAGCCTCAGGGCCCGTGTCCATGTGCAGGCCCCAGGGGTCTTCCTGGGTGACACAGAATAACCGTGAGGCTTTCAGCTGCAAGTGGCATGTTCTCTGTGCTAAGATGATGCTTTGGTTCATTTTTGGGAAGAGACAGCAGCAGGGAGTCCCCTCAGAGGTCAGCTCATTGCCAGACATGAGGGGAGAGTGGGCTGGCTGAAGATGCTCGGGAGTGAGGGTGTGGGGAGTCTGGCTGGAGATGTATTTTTAAACAGGGCTTCCTAGTGCATGTTAAATGGGCTAAGACTGAGTGAAATAAATGAGGTATGAATACTAGTGAGGCTTGAGAAAGGACATGCTTTTACTTTCTGATTTATGGAAAACTGAGAGAGGAGCAATTTGTGAACCAATTGGGGCAGCAGGAGCCAGAGACCTGTAGTCAGTGGGACCTAGGCCGCTCGATCTCGCCCAGTCTGAAACTCACTTCCTACAGAGATCGACACAAAGGCTGCTCTTTGAACCAGGAGCCACAAAGTCAGCTTTACTCACACCTGCTCTAACCACCCCCTGTGCTGCCTCCCACATGCAGAGAGCTCCAGGCCAGGTGCCCCTAACTTAATAGACCCTTTCCCCTCCCAGGGAGCCGCTCAGGGGGATTCCCCCTAAGTCATCAAGTCTTATCTCTCGATGTCACATGGCCACTGTGACATGACTTTCCAGATACTTACACGCAGGGAAAGGTCCCTACAGATCCACCTCTGCCTCTGATGCTGCTGGAAGGTCCCTAGTCTGGGTAATATGTTGAAAAGGCCCTTGACACAAGCTTCCTGGATTTCTGTAGATGTAGAGAATAAGAATGGATGGAGAAGTGGACTGTAAAGACACACTTGATGGGAGACAAATCGCACACCATCAACACTTAGATGATCAGTGGGGTGGCCTTACCGTGGCAAACCCGCCACCTGACCAAAAGCTTCCTCTTTCAGCAGAACCGAAGCCCAAGATCCACCCGTGCCTCCTGCTCTCTGGCCTTCTCCAGTCAGAAGTTCCTCAGCCAACACGTCCAACGCAGTCACCCCTCTCAGACCCTCCTGAGGCCATCTATAGGAGACCACCTCCAACCAGAGGACCCCTGCCCAGGCAGTCAAAATCAGCAGCAGCAGTATTCCGATCCACACAGCCCGTGACAAACCTGAGGGTCGCGAGGCCAAGGACAGGCCCCAACCTTTGCTGAAAAGCATAAGGCTGAAGAGGACTTCAAGGGCGTCCTCCTACTCACCCAGAGGACAAGTGGGGGGGTCTGGGGTGCATGAGAGAATCACAGAAGAGCCCAGCACAAGCCAGAAACTGAACCCAGAGGACACAGGCAAATTATTCATGGGGGCAGGGGTCTCAGGGATTATAAAAGTCAAGTACGGAGAGTGTGGGCAAGGATCCAAGGATAGGTCAAGTCTCATCACACACCAGAGGACACACACAGGGGAGAAGCCCTATGTTTGCAGGGGGTGTGCGCAAAGCTTCAGTCGGAAGTCCCATCTCAACAGACACCAGAGGACGCACACAGGGGAGTAGCCCTGTGTTTGCAGGGAGTGTGAGTGAGTCATGACCAACAAACCACATCTTAGCCACAGGAGAATTACTGCAGCCACCCCATGCTTCAGCTCTAAGGGGGCCTCAGAGGAGGTCTGTGACCCGTTACAGTCCCCAGGAGTATGGGGAGAGACTCCCCAGGTAGTCTAGTGGCCAAGACTCCAATGCAGAGACCCATGTTCAATGCCTGATTGGGGAACTAGCTCCCACATGCTGCAACTAAGACACATCACAGCTGGATAAATAAACACATAAATAAATATTTTAAAGACAGAGTGTGATAAGCACAGAATTAATTGATTAGACAGACCTTCCACTTTCATGACAGGAGAGGAGGTAGATAAACAGCAGAGGGTTTCTTAAGTGTTCTGGAGATATTCACGCCAACTGCCTTCATGGTTTTTTGTACTCCTAATAAATTTTGTCTCCAAACAAATCTGAAGCCCAGACTATGTACTCATTTCCCCCTTATTACTGACAGCAGTGGGGTCCAGTGGTAGCTGAAGCCCTGGGAAGGCATAATTCTGGAGCCAACTCAGTTAGGTCACTGGACAGTCAGTTCCTGGGTCCAGGGAGAGGAATCTAGGGTTTGAGACAGACTCACCAGGGAAGAGAATTCCCCAGCCTCCTGGGAAGTGTGGCCTCTCCGCCTTATAGACTTTGGCTCTCCTTTGGCCTCTCCTGGTTGCCCTCTGTCTTCCTCTGACTTCTGTAGCCTCAAAGCGAAGGCCTCATGCACGTGAGTGTGTGTGCGTGTGTGTACCTGGCTCAGCATGGGCCATCTGGTCTTTGCCGCTCCCTCAGGGTCATCACAGCATCTGGACTCCAGATTCGACCACAGGGGTCCAGTTCTCAGCCTTGCCCTCAGCAGCTGTGTGACCTGGGACAAGATGCTCAGCCTGTCTGTGTCTCTATTCTCATCTGTGATACAGAGTGGGAGCACCAGCATCTTGGTCTGATGCATAAGCACAGGTGGAATCTGGCAGAGGCTGCTGAGAATGCAAGCACCGCCTCTGCTGTTCTTTGTGTTTTTTTCTTTAATCTTATTTTTTTAATTGAAAGATAATTGCTTTACAGAATTTTGTTTTCTGCATGTCCTTCAGCCCTCACACCTTCCAGGTCTTCAGAGCTAGACAAGGAAGGAGCTGTTTAGGCACTCGGCTGCCCTGATGAGGGGGTGTGAGGTCAGGGGTGCTGAGGGAGGGCGACCTCCCTTCCCACCACTGCCGTTCCTGCTGAGCTGGGCAGCCCCAGAGCCCCTCCACAGACAGGCAGGGCCGACAGTTGTCCGCCCTGCCGAGAACAGAGCCTGGAGCCGCGTGTGCAGGAAATCCCTGTCCAGCCCCCATCCCACCCCCACACAGAAGGTCCTCGAAGCCCACATGGCGGCTTCTCTATGCACGGGCCTCGTACCTGTGTCCACGTGCTCTAGTCAATGCTGTTGCGACCTTGAAATTCTTAACTGTGGAATAGTTCATCCTACACTTCCCTTTCCTGAGGGAAGTCTGGTGGACCCCAGGCTGTGCTGTGAGCAGAGAAGATGCGCACAGCATGGGCCCCGCGGTGACCAGGCTGCACGTGGGGACAGGGTGGACACAGAGTCCTCCCCGGTGAGTGACGGTGGGGCCGCACCAGGAAGCCACGCTCGCTGAGACCCAGAGCTGAGCACCGACACGGTGGAGGCAGTGGCGTTCTTAAGAGTCGACCACACCCTCCCCTCTGTGAATGACCTCGGCCCTGTCCTGATCCTTCCAGAAGGGGTTCGGGAGGCTGAAGTCCGCCCGGTCACCAGAAGACACCAAGGGGAGAGTGGGCCAAGGGGCGGTGGGGGAGGGTGCAAGCTGCAGGGCTGGGGGCAACGGCCCTCAGTCCCCTCCCTGTGCCAGGCTTCCAAAGTGTCTCTCCGTGAACCGTGTCAGTAATAACCACCCACTGTTGTCTTCTCATTTCTTTCATGCTTTCTTAGAGGAACACGTTGGTCTGTGGCTTGGTTTCCCTACAGGAAGAGAAGCCGTATAGACTCCCCGTCTTCTGTGGCTTTAGGCAGGGGCCAAGGGAGGGAGAGTTGGGGTGGTGCAGGCAGAGGGGCTTCAACTGAAAAATGGTGGGGACCCAGAAGAAACTTGCAGGGGCTTCTCACCTGCACCTCCCACCAGAGCTGGGCCTGGAATCCCCTGGAAGGCTGAGCAGGTCAAAGCTTCTCTCTCCCCTCCTCCCCTCCCTTCCCCTCAAAAAGCTGACTCCTGGGCCATTCCACAACATCCCCGATCCCCCATCACCCACAGCCCAGCACAGGCCCCCCTTGCAGAAGTGAGATGACCTGCACGGTGGCAGGGATGGTGTGTGACCCCAGAGCTTGGGGTCTCAGCTGACCTGGGGCATGGGGGCTGGTGCTTAAAAGCCTCCCAGCCCAGGGGGGCTGCCAGCAGCCACAGCCACGATCTGAAGCAGCATTCGGGGTGGGACATGTAAGCTGTCTGAGGTTCTATTCTGTCCCCACAATGGCAGCCAGGCCTCACCTGACACCGTGACTGCCCTGCTAAGGGACATGGGACAGCAGCGGTCACTGGGACGGACAGCCAGCAGCCTGCGCCGCACGCTCCACTCTGACCGCAGCGGCCCCACGGCTGTGCCAGCCCCACCTGGCTCTGCTTGGCTGCCAGGACTAAGCAGAGCTTGGTCTGGACCCTGAGTGAGTCGGTAAGGGCAGAGCTCCAGAGGCCAAGCCTGTCTTCAGCCACCAGACCCGCCCTGGTTGCCAGACTCATGAGCCCAGCCAGTATCTGAAGCCTTTGGGAGAATGACACCACAGACACTGACCTCAGAGCTCAGACTCCTGAAAACCTACTAAACAGGTTATTTTTAGTCTTTTTTTAAAGTAGGAGGTTGGCAGGAAGCAGGAAAGGGGATCACTTCCTTGGTGGTGCAGTGGTTAAGAATCCGCCTGCCAATGCAGGAGACACATGTTCAATCCCTGATCTAGGAATATCCCACAGGCCGTGGAGCAACTAAGCCTGTGCACAACTACTGCAGCCATGAAATTAGAAGGCGCTTGCTCCTTGGAAGGAAAGTTATGACCAACCTAGACAGCATATTCAAAAGCAGAGACGTTACTTTGCCAACAAAGGTCCATCTAGTCAAGGATATGGTTTTTCCAGTAATCATGTATGGATGTGAGAGTTGGACTATAAAGAAAGCTGAGTGCCATGAAATTGATGCTTTTGAACTGTGGTGTTGGAGAAGACTCTTAAGGCTCCCTTGATCTTCAAGGAGACCAAACCAGTCCATCCTAAAGGAAATCAGTCCTGAATATTAATTGGAAGGATTGATGTTGAGGCTGAAACTCCAATCCTTTGGCCACGTTATGCAAACAGCTGACTCATTTGAAAAGACCCTGATGTTCGGAAAGATTGAGGGCAGGAGGAGAAGGGGATGACAGAGGATGAGATGGTTGGATGGCATCACTGACTCAATGGACATGAGTTTGGGTAAACTCCAGGAGTTGGTGATGGACAGGGAGGCCTGGTGTCCTGCAGTCCATGGGGTCGCAAAGAGTCAGACACGACTGACAGACTGAACTGAACTGATTCTTAAAGATCTTATTCAGAAAATCAAAAGACAAGCCACAATCTGGGAGAGAAATACTCATATCTGATAAAGGATTTGGACTCAAAATAGACAAAGACCTCTTGAACAATCCCATAAAAAATGAGTAAAGATCTGAACAGACACTCAGCCAAAAAAAGATATACAGATAGTCAAAAACAAAAACATACTCAACATCATACACCATTAGGGAATTACAAATTAAAATCATGAGATATCACATCACACATATTATTAGGACTGCTGAACTCTAAATATATGACAATACCAATTACTGGAGGCTGAGGAACAGCAGGAACGCTCCCTCACTGCTGGTGGACACATGCACAGCCACTTTATAACACAGTTGGGCAGTTTTCTCTGAAGCTAAACAAACCTCACCTTGGGATCCGACAATCATTATTTCCAGTATTTAAGAAAATGCTTTGAAAAATCCATGCCCAAATGCAAACAAAGATGGACTTATGCACAGCAGCACTATCCATAATAGTTAAAAACTTGAAGGCAAGTAGAGTAGGCCACTCCAAAATATGCCTGTCTGGTGTGAGGATTATTTAAGTTAGCGGTGGGGCGGGGGGCAGGGGGCGGGAAAGAGGACTCTCAGTAAACAAAGTAGCAGTTGCCTTTTGTGAAGGACATTTACAACAGAGAAATCTCTGCATTTAAGGGTTGCCTCTGTTTGCACCAGAAATAGAAGGATAATCAACTCAGGTAACTTGTCAATGGAGAGGTCCTGTCTTAAATCTACCAACAATTGTACCCTTCTTTACCGTGTCTTGCATGATAACCTTCCGTAACTGGCTTCTCCCATTCCCCAGGGTCTTACTTCTGTCTTCAGCTGAAGATGGTATTTAAGGTGGTGGCTTAGGATATTTCAGGGAGTGACTCAGTTTTCTGTGGTAGCTCCCCTGTATACAGTAGGCATTTGTTGTTTTAGTCACTAAGTCATGTTCAACTCTGGGATCCCATGGACTGTAGCCCCTCAGGCTCCTCTGTCTATGGGATTCCCCAGGAAAGAATACTGGAGTGGGTTGCCAACTCCTTTTCCAGGGGATCTTCACAACCCAGGGGTCAAACCCATCTCTCCTGTTTTGCAGGCAGATTCTTTACCACTAAGCCACCAGGGAAGCATAGAGGAGGTATGTTTCTGTTTTTTCTCCTGGTGATTTGTCTTTTAATATGGAAGGGTAGAGTGAAAATTGTTTTTCCTCCCATACATATGTAATGGAGTATTACTCAGCAGCACAAAGGAATGGACTACCAACCCTCAAAAGGCATGGTTAAATCTCACATGTATATTACTCAGTGAAAACGCAGTCTGAAGAGACAGCGTGCAGTATGACCTCATTTATGAGGGGTGGGCTCAGTCTGTGGGTCCTCCTGTTTCCTGGGTCTCAGAGGGAGCAGGCTCCAGGGGGCCGTGGAGCAGATATGTGGAGTTCTGCTGCAGATAAGAAATTCAAACTGAAATAGAGACAAATATCTTATGATTTCTCCAAAACAGTTACAGAGCAATCAACTGGAAACCATATGAAATGAAATGATTGCAAACACAAACTGTAAAACTCACACCAAATTCACTCAGATTGATTAACATACATTTAACATGCAAAACAATCAAAATTATATGTATATATAAGAAAATATACATGGCCTTGGCTTTGGTCTGAAGATCATGAGCTTTGAGTTTTAACACAGATATAGCCAATATACAAAAGAAAAAATATTGTGGACTTTATAAAATTAAAGATTTCTCCCCTGAAAGACCTTATTCAGAAAGTCTAAATACAAGCCACAAACTGGGAGAAAAATATTTGCAAACACATATCTGATAAAGGATTTGGACCTAAAATAGACAAAGACCTCTAAAACAGCCCCAGTTAAAAAATGAATAAATAAATGGGTAAGGAGCTAAACAGAAACACCTGGCCAAAGGAGATATGCAGATGCTAAATATCATACAAAAAGTATACAAAAGTATCATACTACTAGGGAATAACAATTAAAATCATGAGATAGCACACTGCACCTATTAGCACTGCTGTGCTCCAAATATATGACAGTAGCGACTGCTGGAGGGTGAGGAAAACAGAAACCAGACACTCTCCTTCATTGCTGGTGGTTGCAGGAAGGGGGACCCCTTCCAGGGCCCGAAACTGGGCTCTTGTCTAACACTCAGAAATGAATTGTCCGAGGAGACACATGTGCTGACAAAGAAAGAGATTTTATTGGGAAAGGGCACCCGGGCAGAGAGCAGTAGGGGAAGGGAATCCAGAACAGCTCTGTCACATGGCTCGCAGTCTCGGGTTTTATGGTGATAGGGTTAGTTTCCGGGTTGTCTTTAGCCAATCATTCTGACTCAGAGCCCTTCCTGGTGATGCTGAAGGAGGAAAGTAGGCTGAACGGGTTCCATCTTGAAAATCAGTCTCCATCTTGAAACCACTGTGAACTTTGGACCATATGCCTGGATGCCCACCCGATGGACACTAAATTATGTGCTCAGTATCCATGGAGACGACATACCCATCAGAAAACCGACCCCCAGATAAAAGGCCTCCAGGACTTGTGCGCAGACATCCCGTCACCAAGGGAGTGTACTAATTTACCCCAAAGCAACACAAATTATCTGTACAATGCCTATTGATATACGTTACCCTGTTTATCCAACTAAGACTTACTGCGTATAAACCATAGCTAGCCTTGACTGTATCTCTCTGTGGGCTTGGGCACGTGCACTTACGGTATATAAGGTTGTCACAAAGGCTGGTCGGGGTCCTTGGCTAAGAGGAGACTCTGCCTTGGGCCGGCCGGTGTAATACATTGCACTCCACCATTTGCGTGGTCCTTCTGAGTGAGTTTGCTTCCTGGAGAGTGTGGCTACAGCAATGCACACCCTGTTCAGCCAAAATGGATGCCAGCGAGGGTCCTGGGAGGTGGTCGCACATGTGGTGTCTCCTTTTGACCTTTCCTGAACTCTTCCGGTTGGCAGTGGCTTATGAGTTCTGTGTTCCTTACCAGGAATTTCTGTCACAAAACAACTCATGCAAATGGTTACCATGGTGCCTGGCCAGGGTGGGCGGTTTGAGTCAGTGTGCTTCCCTAGCAGTGGGAGGCTTGTACAGCCACTTGGTAAGATAGCTGGGCAGTTTTCTCCAAAGCTAAACAAGTCTCACGTTGGGATGCTCAGTATTAGTCAACTGCTTTGAAAATCTATCTCCAAATTCAAACAAGGATGAAATTATGCACAGCAGCACTATCATAATAGGTAAAATGAACAAATCAGGATATCCTTCAATAGATGAACACACAAGCAAAGTGGGATACATCCATGTCAGGGCAAATAGAATATACCACCCCAAAATATGCCTTTCTGGCATAAGGAATATTTCAGTCTCATTTAAAAACAAAACAAAACAAAAAACAGGAATCTCAGAAAACTCTATGGAGATTCCTCAGTTGTGAAGGACATTTACAACAGAGAAATCTCCGTATTTAAGGGCTGCCCCTCTTTGCACCAGAAATAGGATGATTAAACCTCAAGTAGATCTTTTCAATGGAGGCTGCTGCTGCTGCTGCTGCTAAGTCGCTTCAGTTGTGTCTGACTCTGTGTGACCCCAGAGACAGCAGCCCACCAGGCTCCCCTGTCCCTGGGATTCTCCAGGCAAGAACACTGGAGTGGGGAGCCCTGACTTAAATCTGCAAACAATCATACCCTTCTTTACTGTGTTTTGCGTGATAACCTGCCAAAACTGGCTTCCCTCCTCCAAGGACTTTCTCCTATTGTTTTTATCTGAAGATAGTATTTTAAATTATGGCCTTGAACGTTAAAGGGAGTACCTCACTTTCTCTGGGTAGCTCTTGTATATACAGGAGGCATGTGCTTAGTCGCTTAGTCATGTCCGACTCTTCGCGACCCACGGACTGTACCCCGCCAGGCTCCTCTGTCCATGGGATTCTCCAGGCAAGAATACTGGAATACGTTGCCATTCCCTCCTCCAGGGGATCTTCCCAACCCGGGGATCTTCCCAACCCTGGGATCAAACCCAGGCCTCCCGCATTGCAGGTGCATTCTTTACCATCAGAGCCACCAGGAACACACATACGGGAGGTATACAGGTTATTAAACTTCTGTTTTTCTCCTGGTAATCTGTTTTTTTCTTTCTTACAGGGGAAGTCTCTACCAAGAATCTGGAAGGGTAGAAGGAAAATTGTTTTTCTTTACAAGCATATACAATGGAACACTGCTCAGCAATAGAAAGGAATGAACCATCAGCCCATATATTGTTAAGTGAAAGAATCCAGCCTAAAGAGGCTGCACATGCTATTGATCTCAAAGAGGGGGCATTTATAACCAGGAAGGGTTAATCTTTAATTTACACTGGATCTGCTTCTGTGACTTCAACCCTTTTTTGTTATTATAAATATACATAATGGCCTGCCTCTGGGAGACAACCTGAGCCTCCTGCCTGTGAAGGACGAACTGTAAGGAAGTGAGGCTAACACATCCCCCTGCCTGAGGCTTGCCATTCTAGGAGACATCTGCAAGGATTGAAAAGTCTTTTTGCTTTGTTTTCTCACCTGCTCCCATTTCTGATCCATAAGAGCCTGGCCACCAGGCCCTGACAAAATGGATGTTTTGAGGTACGAGCCTGCATCTTCTCAGTCAGCTGGCTCCTGAGTTAAGTCTCTTCCTTGCCTCAACACCTCGTCTCTCGGATTCATTGGCCTGTTGTGAGACGAGTGAGCTTGGACTCAGTAACAGAGTAAGCAGGGGCATGAAGTGGGATCTTAATTCCCTGCCCAGGAACTGAACCTGGCCAGCCTGGATGAAAACCAGGAATCCTAGACACCAGAGCAGCAAGGGCTAGGAGCTAGAAGATATTTTCCCTTGACTCTTTGTCCTAGGGAAAAATGCATTTATCACAGAGGCAGAAACTGTAAACGCAAGTATAAAATTCATTATTATAGAAATAGCGTAACAACAGGTGGGAGAGCACATAGAGAAACAATTTGTTTCGTTGAGACAGAAGCAAGGGAGAGAAAGTGTGTAGGCAGCCCCCTGGTGAGGAGGAGCACAGTAAAGAGGTGGTTAAGTCATTCATACAGGCCAGTTCTTCCCGGTCTCTGTCTTCCTTCAGCCAGTTATCTGGTTTCTTTTTCAACCTGATCTACACTGGGACCCTCCCGTTGGAGTGCACACACCCCTCAGCCAAGATGGATCTCAAAGTGAAGGTTTCTGGGAGGAGCAACTCATTATGGCCTGGCATTGTCCCCAGACCTTTAACCCACCAAAAGCCTTCCTGTGCACGTGTAGTGTCTCCTTGTCCCAAAAGAGGGGGAGCAGCCATCCCTGAAGCCTTTTCTCACGTAGGGCTTTGCCCCTTTGTCCTTGCCTTGACTACTACCTTGACTATTGCCATGACTGTTACTCTAAGATGTTTACAAGAGACAAACCCTGGCTATTTGCCCTGTTTCTGTTGTCATTTCCATTTCAGAGGGCAAAAAGGAGGCTGATTGCAAATGCCTTAACCGGAGTCCAGCTATCTCTTGTCTCAGGAAATGCTAAGAGTTGTGAGTATCCAGCTGAAGCCCACTTCTTCATGCCCCTTGAAATGCAAACAGGAGGCCAGTTGCTAGTGTCTAACCTGGAGCCCAGCTATCTCCTACATCATGATGGCCCCATTTATGACATCCTGGATGAGGCAAAGCTGCACAGATAATAAGCAGATCATGGGGTGGGGGTTAAAGGAGTCCATGTGATCCTTTGGAATGGATACCTGTCACTATGCATCTGTCTAAGCCCACAGATCTGTATAGCCCAAGGGTCGATTATAATCTACTGGATTTTAGTTGTTTTGGGTGTAGGAGGGGACACACAATGTGACATCGCATCTAACTGTAACAAATACATAGAAAAACCTCACTGTACTGGACGAGGCAACAGGTGCTGACAACTTGGAAATGAGCAGAATCTGTAGACTAAAGGCAAAATGGAGCTTTCATAGACAGTGGGCTCTATTTTACAGAGGTCTTTCCAGGGTGTGGTAGCTAAGAACACTCAAACCTCTGAACACGTCACCTGGAAAGGAGCAACATGGAGAGAAACGGCAGATAATGGGCACCGAGCTCCTCACTGTGGGACTGAGAATTACAGATAAACGGAGGGAGAGCCTCTGCCCTGGTGACCCTGGATCTGGACTTCCTGGGAGGATGACGTGGGGAGCTGACTGGCTGGGGGAAACTCACAGACCTCTGCAGTGGGGTCTGAACTGTGGTCTTGGAGAAGACCTGCACACGTAGGAACCTCACGCCCCATCTTTCCCCCCATACCTGCTGGAAACACCCCATGATCTGTGAGGTGCAGATTTTAAGACATTCTTGACCCCAGGCAGGTACAGGAGTGTGAGGGTCTTGCTTTCCCCTAAGCTGTCCCAGAACCCAGGCCCTGGAGGTTGGAGCCAGGATGGGGGTGCCTGGGCCTCTAACCAGCAGCTGGTGGGAAGAAAGGAGACCAGTCCTGAGGGCAGGAGCTCCCTGACAGCTGTGAGCCTCGGTGCCCTGATACAATTCATCTCGAGTGGGGACATGAGCGGGGCTTGTAGTAATTTCTTTTTCCACCAGGGATCCTTTGATGAAAAGGCTTCCCCGGTGGCTCAGTGGTAAAGAACCCATCTGCCAATGCAGGAGATGCAGGAGAAGGGGATTTGACCCCTGGGTTGGGAAGATTCTCTGGAGGAGGAAATGGAAGCCCACTCCAGTATTCTTGCCTCAAAGATTCCAAGAGCAGTGGAGCCTGGCGGGCTACAGTCCACAGGGTCAGACATGACTGAGCATGGTCACACACCCTCTGAAGAAACCACGCAACGCTGGGCTCAGAAGTCTCCTGATAGGGTTTCAGACTCTGACACGGAGTTTTATAGGAACAGACAGAAGCTGAGCTCCTGCCAGCCAGTCCTTTCTGGCTGAGTTGATTCCACCAGGACTGCACCGCAGTCACCCGCGTGGAGCCTGCTGTGATCCACATGCCTCTGCCTGGCCTCTCCTCTTCTTGCAACGATTCCAGTGACATTTCCAGCCTGGACCCTCTCCCAGACCAGGCGCATCTATCCAGCCACCGCATCCCTATCTCACCTGGAGGGTCAAGAGGCCTCTCAGAGGACTGTGATCCTGCTGCTTCCACACCCAGGAGACAGCCCAGCCTCCCCTGGTTGCTGAGACCAGACACGCAGGGCCTCCCAGTCTCCCACTTCCTCGTGCCCCAGTGACTGCCAGTTCCCCCTCCAGAGCCTACGGCCAGTCACCACACTGACTTCCCTCTATGGCCACAACCTTTGCTCAAGCCTGCTCCCTCCATCAGGCCTTAGCAAAGCTCCCTGCCCCTACGGTGTATCTCACACCCCGTCCCAATGTGGTCTTTCTGAAGCATAAACTGTGGAACCACACGCTGGGGTCATAGGGCAATATTTCCAGAATTAGCTAAGCTCCATGACAACCACTTTCAAGGGTCATTCCGTTTGTCGTGAGTCATTCTGTCCCTTGGACTTCCCTGGTGGCTCAGATGGTAAAGCATCTGCCTACAATGCAGGAGACCCAAGTTCAGTCCCTGGATCAGGAAGATCTCCTGGAGAAGGAAATAGCAACCCACTCCAGTATTCTTGCCTGGAGAATCCCATGGACAGAGGAGCCTGGTGGGCTACAGCCCACGGGATCGTGAAGGGTCGGACACGACTGAGCGACTTCACTTCACTTTTCATTTCACATTCTGTCCCTAAATAGCAAGTTCCAATCTCCATACTAGGCAAAGTAGGCAATCAAAAGACCCCCAGCCAATGATAACACCATCCCATCTCATAGGAACTTTGTCCTAAGACCATAACAACTGGCTGCAAGCCCATGAAAGGGGTCAGCTCTTCCTGGTCAGTCAGGAAGTCTGCTCGCTGTCTCCTCAGTGGCCCTCCCTACCTCAGTCCTCTGTTCTCAGCAAATTCTCTCTTCTAAAATACTGCCTGCTCTGTCTGTGTGTCTCTCTGTCTCTCTCCCTGCCATGTAAGGACACAGTGTTACACATATTACCCTTTGCTTACCCTTACAGCACTCCCTTCCCCTTGGAGTTACATATCAGAAGGCCACAGAGTCACTGAACCGCTAGACTCAATTACTGGGCTACTGACACCAGCCAAGGGCTGTTTTTGACAAGATCCTAACACCTCTGTTCCTCATCACTAAGTCCTGACTGCAAGCCCCTGGACTCCTCAAAGGAGGGGGCACAGTTCTCAAGGCATGACCCTATGGGGTTCCCCTCTCCACTAGCTGGAAATTTCTATTAGGAAGTTCTGTTCTGTAACTTCAGAGTTAAATTATTATGCCTTCAAAGTTTTTATAAGGCATTCAGCACTGACCTTTTTCGATGTATAAATCGAGCCAAAGCAAAATTCCTATTTTTAAATAAGAGGTTCTGGGATCGCCAGAGTCAGGTAGAGCTGAGGAAGTCAGGCCCTTTTTGCCTCAGTTCAGTTCAGTTCAGTCACTCAGTCATGTCCGACTCTTTTCGACCCCATGGACTGCAGCACACCAGGCCTCCCTGTCCATCACCAACTCCCAGAGTTTATTCAAACTCATGTACATTGAATCAGTGATGCCATCCAACCGTCTCATCTTCTGTCATCACCTTCTCCTCCTGCCTTCAATCTTTCCCAGAATCAGGGTCTTTTCCAGTGAGTCAGTATTCGCATCAGGTGGCCAAAGTTTCGGAGCTTCAACTTCAGCATCAGTCCTTCCAAAGAATATTCAGGACTGATTTCCTTTAGGATGGACTGGTTAGATCTCCTTGCAGTCCAAGGGACTGTCAAGAGTCTTCTCCAAGACCACAGTTCAAAAGCATCAATTCCACGGCGCTCAGTTTTTTTATGGTCCAACTCTCACGTCCATATATGACCACTGGAAAAACCGTAGCTTTGACTAGATGGACCTTTGTCAGCAAAGTATGTCTGTGCTTTTTAATGTGCCGTCTAGATGGCACCCCACTCCAGTACTCTTGCCTGGAAAATCCCATGGACGGAGGAGCCTGGTAGGCTGCAGTCCATGGGGTCGCTAAGAGTCAGACACGACTGAGAGACTTCACTTTCACTTTTCACTTTCATGCACTGGAGAAGGAAATGGCAACCCACTCCAGTGTTCTTGCCTGGAGAATCCCAGGGATGGGGAAGCCTGGTGGGCTGCCAGACGTCTATGGGGTCGCACAGAGTCGGACACGACTGAAGCGACTTAGCAGCAGCAGCAGCAGCAGATTGGTAATAGCTTTTCTTCCAAGGAGGAAGCGTCTTTTAATTTCATGGCTGCAGTCACCAACTGCAGTGATTTGGGAGCTCAAGAAGAAAAAAAAAAAAAAAACACTCTCACCACTTCCATTGATTCCTCATCCTTTTGCCATGAAGTGATGGGACCAGATGCCATGATCTTCGTTTTTTGAATGTTGAGTTTTAAGCTAGCTTTTTCACATTCCTCTTTCACTTTCATCAAGACGCTATTTAATTCTTCTTCACTTTCTGCCATAAGGGTGCTGTCATGTGCGTATCTGAGATTATTTCAGGCAGCCTCTCCTTCTCCTGGTGCTGGGGATCCCAGTTCCAACCTCCTGCCTGAGAATGCAGCCTTCAGACACCTAAGAACTCCCAGCAGTGCACAGTGAGCCCTGAAGGGACTCGTCTGGACTTGCTGTTTGTGAGATGCTGTAGGGGAAAGGAGTGAGACTCAGGCCCGGTCTTCTTTGCTCAGGCACATCCCACTCATTTATGGCACAGCCCAGGAGGCCAGCTGGCCCTAAGGGTCCGCTTGCCCCCAGGATCCAGAGGGCATGGCAAAGTGCTGCCTCCTTGTGGACATTTCCTGTAACTACAACATGACCACAGGCACCTCAGTTCAACACAAAAGGCCTGGGATTCCCAGCCAGCTGCCCACAGGGAATGGCAGTGGATGTTCAGGAAGACAACTGCCAAAAGAAAACTGTCCTCACAGCCTTAAAGGAGAAGAAAGGAAGAAAAAACAGAAAAGCACAGGCACACCCAACCTCCCCACCAGGCAAGGCTCTCAGGATCCCTGATTACTGCAGGGATGCAGATGGAAAAGACAATGGGAAGTCACATTGCAACACTCACTAAAGCCAACATGGCAGGGCTATAGGCAATCAGCGTGGGAGAGAGTCTGGAGGAAGAGTCGCCCTAGGCTGTGGGTGGAAACACCCACTGACAGCAGCCACTAGAATGCAGACAGACAGTCTCTGAATGCCTGAAAGAAACCCTCTCAAGTCAGGCCTAAGGTCATTCCCGCACCTTGGCCTGTCTCCTGAGAGCTCCATCGATCAAAAGGCACATCAGCCCAACTAACCTCGAGCACTGCTTCCTCAGGAGCCTAGACACGCACGTCGCAAAACCCCCAACGAGAGACTGAAGCTTAAACAAAGTGTTGTACATAGATCCAGTAGACGGTTTCTCACTCAGAAAAAAAGACACAGAAAGTAGGGAACTCTAACCCTGGGAGACACGGATGGCTGGCCCATGAAGGGAAGGAGGCCAAGAGTAGTCAGGCAGGCAGAGGAAGATCCGAGTATATGAAGTCTAGGCCAAGTGAGGACAGACATGGGAGGCAACGAATCAACATCCCAGAAAGAGATGCTGAGAGTTCAGTCAAAGAGAGCATTTCGGAAAGAAAGAAAGAGCACAGCCTGGGACAAATCAGCGGGTAATTACCCAAAATGAAAGCAGATCTGTCCTGTAATGAATCACCCACGTGGACTGTACCCTTTCCTCTTCCCTTCCATCCACACAGATGTACAACTCTGTAGCTCTAAGAGATTATCCAGACCAGTTATCGGTTATCTTCCTGCTTTCCATTGGCAAAAAAAGGGTATCTGAGGTAGAAAAGGCATAAAGACCTGATGCTCAGCACTCTGCTCCACCTCCTAAGGCAGATAGTACCCCCAGAACCATAGAGAAAACCCAGAGATGACTTCATACCTGAATCAGGCGACAGTAAAGTGACAACCGTCACAGCAGGTCGACTGGATATGCTGCAGGTAGTACTGGCAAGATGTTAAAGAAAGGGGAGGAACGCAGTGCCTACTGTATGATGTCCAACCTCCCTGACTTGGGATGCTATCCCGTCCCTGGAGGCCGAGCAGGCTTGAGTCCCACTGCTGAACTGGGGTGAGGTCAAAACAGTTTGGCAGGGTGCCCTTCACTGAACAATTTTTAAAGGTTTAGTGTGTGCTGTGTCAGGCTGGGACAACCTTATGTTGTGGGATCAAGGCCGCTAGGAATTTCAAGGCAAAATTAAGCCAGTCTTCACTTCTGCTGGTCCTGGGGATCTTAGCTCAAGCCTGCTTCCTGTCAATGCTGCCTCCTGGCATATAAGCACCCTCAGCAGTGTACTGTGGACCCTGAAAAGATCAGTCTGGATTGGGGGTTTGTGTGATGCTGTATGGGGAAATAGTAGTGAGACTCGAGCCCTTTTGCTTTTGTTCAGGTAGAATCTATAAACACAGAAAATTAACCAAACTGGTCACATGGGCCACGGCCTTGTCTAACTCAATAAAACTATGAGCCATGCCGTGTGGGGCCACCCAAGACGCATGGGTCATGGTGGAGAGTTCTGACAAAACATGGTCCACTGGAGAAGGGAATGGCAAACCACTTTAGTGTTCTTGCCTTGATAATCCCATGAACAGTATGAAAAGGCAAAAATATATGACACTTAAAGATAAACTCCCCAGGCCAGTAGGTGCCCCATATGCTACTGGAGAAGAGTGGAGAAATAACTCCAGGAAGAATGAAGAGACGGAGCCAAAGTGAAAACAATGCCCAGTTGTGGATGTGACTGGTGATGGAAGCAAGCTCCGATGCTCTAAAGGCCAATATTGCATAGGAACCTGGAATGTTAGGTCGGTGAATCAAGGTAAATTGGAAGTGGTCAAACAGGGGATGGCAAGGGTGAACACTGACATTTTAGGAGTCAGTGAACTAAAATGGACTGGAATGGGTGGGTTTAATGCAGATGACCATTATATCTACTACTGTGGGCAAGAATCCCTTAGAAGAATAGAGTAGCCCTCATAGTCAACAAGAGTCCAAAATGCAGTACTTGGGTCTAATCTCAAAAATGACAGAATGATTTCTGTTCAAGGCAAACCATTCAATATCACAGTAATCCAAGTCTATGCCTCGACCAATAATACTGAAGGAGCTGAAACTGAAAGATTCTATGAAGACCTATAAGATGTTCTAGAACTAACACCCAAAAAATATGTCCTTTTCATTATAGGGGCTGGAATGCAAAAGTAGGAAGTCAAGAAACACCTGAAGTAATAGGCAAATTTGGCCTGGAAGTACAAAATGAAACAGGGCACAGGCTAACAAAGTTTTGCTAAGAGAACACACTGGTCACAGCAAACACCCTCTTCCAATAACACAAGAGAAGACTCTACACATGGACGTCACTGGATGGTCAATACTGAAATTAGATTGACCATATTATTTGCAGCCAAAGATGGAGAAGCTCTATACAGTCAGCAAAAAACAAGACCAGGAGCTGACTGTGGCTCAGATCATGAACTCCTTATTGCCAAAGTCATACTTAAAAGGAAGAAAGTAGGGAAAACCACTAGACCATTCAGTTATGACCTAAATCAAATCCCTTATGATTATACAGTGGAAGTGACAAACAGATTCAAGGGGTTAGATCTGATAGAATGCCTGAAGAACTACGGACAGAGGTTCATGACATTGTACAAGAGACAGGGGTCAAGACCTTCCCCAAGGGGGAAAAAAAATGCAAAAAGGCAAAATGGTTGTCTGAGGAGGCCTTACAAATACTGAGAAAAGAAGAGAAGTGAAAGGCAAAGGAGAAAGGAAAGATATACCCATTTGAATGCAAAGTTTCAAAAAAGAGCAAGGAGAGATAAGTAAGCCTTCCTCAGTGATCCGTGCAAAGAAATAGAGGAAAACAATAGAATGGGAAAGACTGGAGATTTCTTCAAGAAAATTAGAGATACCAAGGGAACATTTCATGCAAAGATGGGCACAATAAAGGACAGAATTTGTATGGACCTAACAGAAGCAGAAGATATTAAGAAGAGGTGGCAAGAATACACAGAAGAACTATACAAAAAAGATCTTCATGACCCAGATAACCATGATGGTGTGATCACTCACCTAAAGCCAGACATCCTGGAATGAGAGTCAAGTGGGCCTTAGGAAGCATTGCTGCCAAAAAGATAGGGGAGGTGATGGAATTCCAGTTGAGCTATTTCAAATCCTACAAGATGATCCTGTGAAAGTGCTGCACTCAATATGCCAGCAAATTTAGGAAACTCACCAGTGGCCACAGGACTGGAAAAGATTAGTTTTCATTCCAACCCAAAATAAGGGCAATGCCAAAGAACGTTCAAACTACTGCACAACTGCACTCATCTCAAGCTAGCAAAGTAATGCTCAAAAGTCTCCAAGCCAGGCTTCAACAGTACATCAAGTGTGAACTTCCAGATGTTCAAGCTGGATTTAGAAAAGGCAGAGGAACCAGAGATGACATTGCCAGCATCCATTGGATCATAGAAAAAGCAAAAGAATTCCAGAAAAACATCTACTTCTGCTTAATTGATTACACCAAAGCCTTTGACTGTGTAGATCACAACAAAGTGTGGAAAATTCTTCAAGATATGAGCATATCAGACCACCTGAACTGCCTCCTGAGAAATCTGTGTGCAGGTCAAGAAGCAACAGTTAGAACCAGACATGGAACAATGGACTGGCTCCAAATTGGGAAAGGAGTACGTCAAGGCTATATATTATCACCCTGCTTATTTACCTTATATGCAGAGTACATCATAAGAAATGCCAGGTTGGATGAAGTACAAGCTGGAATCAAGATTGCTGGGAGAAATATCAATAACCTCAGATATGCAGATGACACCACCCTTATGGAAGAAAGCAAAGAAGAACTAAAGAGCCTCTTGATGAAAGTGAAAGAGGAGAGTGAAAAAGTTGGCTTAAAGCTCAACATTCAGAAAACTAAGATCATGGCATCTGGCCCCATCACTTCATGGCAAATAGATGGGGAAACAATGGAAAAAGTAACAGACTTTATTTTTGGGGCTCCAAAATCACTGCAGATGGTAACTTCAGCCATGAAATTAAAAGATGCTTACTCCTTGAAAGAAAAGTTATGACCAACCTAGACAGCATATTAAAAAGCAGAGACAATACTTGCCAACAAAGGTCTGTCTAGTCAAAGCTATGGTTTTCCAGTAGTCATGTATGGATGTGAGAGTTGGACCATAAAGAAAGCTGAACACCAAAGAATTCATACTTTTGAACTGTGGTCTTGGAGAAGACTCTTGAGAGTCCCTTGGAATCCAAGACCAAACCAGTCCCTCCAAAAGGAAATCAGTCCTGAATATTCTTTGGAAGGACTGATACTGAAGCTGAAACTGCAATACTTTGGTAACCTGATGTGAAGACCTGACTCATTGGAAAAGACCCTGATGCTGGGAAAGATTGAAGGCAGGAGGAAAAGGGGATAAGATGGTTGGATGGCACCACCAATGCAACAGACATGAGTTTGAGCAAGCTCTGGGCATTGGTGATGGACAGGGAAGCCTGGCGTGCTGCGGTCCACGGGGTCACAACGAGTCGGACACAACTGAGCAACCGAACACAAGATGTGCTATGTTTATATGGTAGACTATTTCTCACTCATGTAAAACCGTCACTGAAGCTAGGGAATTGCGACACTAGTAGTCACAGGGATGGACTTTGAAGGGCCACACACTAAGGGGAGCCAGCCAGGCAGACGTAGAGCATGGTGCATAAGGCATTGTCCAGTAAACGGAAAGAGGGTGTTCAAGTCAACAAACTTACAATTCAGAAAGAGACTCTGAGGATTCAAAATCAAACAAATGGTTCCAGAAAAAAAAAAAAAAACTGAAGTGAAGGGATGGAACAAATTAGGAGGTCTGTACCTAAATTGATTTAGGTCATACCTGAATGGTCCAGTGGTTTTCCCCACTTTCTTCAATTTCAGTCTGAATTTGGCAATAAGGAGTTCATGATCTGAGCCACAGTCAGCTCCCGGTCTTGTTTTTGCTGACCGTATAGAGCTTCTCCATCTTTGGCTGCAAAGAATATAATCAATCTGATTTCGCTGTTGACCATCTGGTGATGTCCATGTGTACAGTCTTCTCTTGGGTAGTTGGAAGAAGGTGTTTCCTATGACCAGTGCGTTCTTTTGGCAAAACTGTATTAGCCTTTTCCCTGCCTAGATCTGATAGACAGAGTGCCTCATGAACTATGGACACAGGTTCGTGACATTGTACAGGAGGCAGGGATCAAGACCATCCCCATGGAAAAGAAATGCAAAAAAGCAAAATGGCTGTCTGGGGAGGCCTTACAAATAGTTGTGAAAAGAAGAGAAGCGAAAAGCAAAGGAGAAAAGGAAAGATATACACATCTGAATGCAGAGTTACAAAGAATAGCAAGGAGAGATAAGAAAGCCTTTCTCAGCGATCAATGCAAAGAAATAGAGGAAAACAACAGAATGGGAAAGACTAGAGATCTCTTCAAGAAAATTAGAGATACCAAGGGAACATTTCATGCAAAGATGGGCTTGATAAAGGACAGAAATTGTATGGACCTAACAGAAGCCGAAGATATTAAGAAGACGTGGCAAGAATACACAGAAGAACTGTACAAAAAAGAGCTTCATGACCCAGATAATCACGATGGTGTGATCACTCACCTAGAGCCAGACATCCTGGAATGTGAAGTCAAGTGGGCCTTAGAAAGCATCACTATGAACAAAGCTAGTGGAGGTGATGGAATTCCAGTTGAGCTATTTCACATCCTGAAAGATGATGCTGTGAAAGTGCTGCACTCAATATGCCAGCACATTTGGAAAACTCAGCAGTGGCCACAGGACTGGAAAACATCAGTTTTCATTCCAACCCCAAAGAAAGGCAATGCCAAAGAATGCTCAAACTACCACACAATTGCACTCATCTCACACGCTAGTAAAGTAATGCCCAAAATTCTGCAAGCCAGGCTTCAGCAGTACGTGAACCATGAACTTCCTGATGTTCAAGCTGGTTTTAGAAAAGGCAGAAGAACCAGAGATCAAATTGCCAACATCCGCTGGATCATGGATAAAGCAAGAGAGTTTGAGAAGAGCATCTATTTCTGCTTTATTAACTATGCCAAAGCCTTTGACTGTGTGAACCACAATAATCTGTGGAAAATTCTGAAGAGATGGGAATACCAGACCACCTGACCTGCCTCTTGAGAAACCTGTATGCAGGTCAGGAAGCAACAGTTAGAACTGGACATGGAACAACAGACTGGTTCCAAATAGGGAAAGGAGTACGTCAAGGCTGTATATTGTCACCCTGCTTATTTAACTTATATGCAGAGTACATCATGAGAAATTCTGGGCTGGAAGAAGCATAAGCTGGAATCAAGATTCCTGGGACAAATATCAATAACCTCAGAAATGCAGATGACACCACCCTTATGGCAGAAAGTGAAGAGGAACTAAAAAGCCTCTTGATTAAAGTGAAAGAGGAGAGTGAAAAAGTTGGCTTAAAGCTCAACATTCAGAAACTAAGGTCATGGCATCTGGTCCCATCACTTCATGGCGGATAGATGAGGAAACAGTGGAAACAGTGACAGACTTTATTTTTCTGGGCTCCAAAATCACTGCAGATGGTGATTGCAGCCATGAAATTAAAAGATGCTTACTCCTTGGAAGGAAAGTTATGACCAACCTAGATAACATATTGAAAAGCAGAGATATTACTCTGCCAACAAAGGTCCGTCTCGTCAAGGCTATGGTTTTTCCAGTGGTCATGTATGAATGTGAGAGTTGGACTATAAAGAAATCTGAGCGCCGAAGAATTGATGCTTTTGAACTGTGGTGTTGGAGAAGACTCTTGAGAGTCCCTTGGACTGCAAGGAGATCCAACCAGTCCATTCTGAAGGAGATCAGCCCTGGGTGTTCATTGGAAGGACTGATGCTGAAGCTGAAGCTCCAGTACTTTGGCCACCTCATGCGAAGAGTTGACTCATTGGAAAAGACCCTGATGCTGGGAGGGATTGGGGGCAGGAGGAGAAGGGGACGACAGAGGATGAGATGGCTGGATGGCATCACTGACTCGATGGACATGGGTTTGAGTGAACTCCGGGAGTTGGTGATGGACAGGGAGGCCTGGCATGCTGCGATTCATGGGGTCACGAAGAGATGGACACGACTGAGCGACTGAACTGAACTGAACCTAAATTGACAAGGAATCAATATATCTAACAAGCAATCCATGAAGATAATCCTCTTTCTGCCTTCCTTCCTTCATTCCTTCCTTTGACATATGCACAGAAATCTTTATCTCTAAGAGATAATTCATAAAATTTATCTCCTGTTGAAAGGTTGTTGCTGAACCATGAAAGTCGCAGGGATTCTCAGCCTCCGGAGGAGAATTCAACCCGGGCCAGAGACAAGGCTTGAGAGTTTTTGTGTAATAGTTTTATTAAAGTATAAAAGAGATAGAGAAAGCTTCTGACATAGACATCAGAAGAGGGCAGAAAGAGTGCCCCCTTCTCTAGTGTTAGCAAGGGAGTTATATACTTTTTAATTAGTTATTGAAGTGAAGTCGCTCAGTCGTGTCCGACCCTTTGCGACCCCATGGACTGTAGCCCACCAGGCTCCTCCATCCATGGAATTTTCTAGGCAAGAGTACTGGAGTGGGTTGCCATTTGCTTCTCCATAATTAGTTATTACAATGAATCAAAAGAATGTCTGGAGGTTGTGAAGATCTACTAGACCCACTTTCATAATTTACATTTTAAGATAACACGATTAGCCAGGTTTTCAGGAAGGAGAAACTGTCCTCAAGCAGGATACATTGTTGTTATATGATCCTTAGTGCAGAGTTTAAACTGAGTTGTTTATTGTGTAATCATCAGTTCGAGGCTAAGGAATGTAGGAGGGAAAAGTTTGTCCTTTCGTCCTCCTCGAGAACTCCAGACCCCTCTCTCCTTGGGGACCCCTGGATTTCTTATCAACCTGCCTAGGAATTGACTCTCTCACTATCTTCCTGTTTATATTTGCAGAAAAGTGTATCTGATATAAATAACTCACAAGGACCCGATGCTCACCACTCCACTCAACCTTCTAAGGCAAAAAGTCCAGGGAAAAAAGTAGAGATTCCCCACAGATAACTTGCATTCCAGGCCCCTGTGATGAAAAGGACATCTTTTTTTGGTCTCAGTTCTAGGAGGTCCTGTAGGCCTTCATAGAATTGGTATTTCAGGTTCTTCAAGATTAGAAGTAGGGGCATAGACTTGGATTACTTTGATATTGAATGATTTGCCTTGGAAATGAACAGAGATCATTCTGTCTTTTTTGAGACTGCAGCCAAGTACTGCATTTCAGTCTTTTGTTGACTGTCAGGGCTACTCCATTTCTTCTAAGGGATTCTTGCCCACAGTAGTTAATGGTCATCTGAATTCAGTTCACTTCAGTCGCTCAGTCGTGTCTGACTCTTTGCGACCCCATGAAGCGCAGCACACCAGGCCTCCCTGTCCATCACCAACTCTCGGAGTTCACTCAGACTCACGTGCATCGAGTCAGTGATGCCATCCAGCCATCTCATCCTCTGTCGTCCCCTTCTCCTCCTGCCCCCAATCCCAGCATCAGAGTCTTTTCCAATGAGTCAACTCTTCACATGAGGTGGCCAAAGTACTGGAGTTTCAGCTTTAGCATCATTCCTTCCAAAGAACACCCAGGGCTGATCTCCTTCAGAATGGACTAGTTGGATCTCCTTGCAGTCCAAGGGACTCTCAAGAGTCTCCTCCAACCATAGTTCAAAAGCACATTAAGGAGGTTCTTTTAAAAACTAAGCATGCAAGTACCCAGTGACCCAGAAACCCAATACCTAGAAGTAGATCCAGAATAAAAAGCAAAATTTTAAAAGACACCTGTACTCCAACGATCATGGCAGCCCTAGGTACAACAGCCAAGACAGAGGAGCAACTTAAGTGCACAAGGACAGACGAGTGGATACAGAAAATGAGATGCATATACACGATGCAGTATTACTCAGACATAAAGAAGGATGAAATAATGCCATTTCTAGTTATAGGGAAGAAACTTGAGGTGATCAAACTAAGTGAAGCAACTGAGAAAGGGAAAGAGAAATAATATAGAGCATCACTTCTGGTGGAATCTAAACACGGATACAAATGAACTTCATTACAAAAGACAGATTCACAGACTTAGAACTTACGGTTACCAAAATGGAAAGGTGGCGGGGGTGGGGGAGTAATTAGCTGGTACAGATCCGCACATACTTGTTAAACCTGGTGCCATCGTGGTTGTTCAGTTGCTCAGTCACATCTTTTTGCAACCCCATGGACTACAGTCTGCCAGGCTCCTTTGTCCACGGGATTCTCTAGGCAAAAATACTGGAGTGGTTTGCCATTTCCTTCTCCAGGGGATTTTCGCAACCCAGGGATTGAGCCCAGGTCTCCTGAAAGTCTTCTGCATTGCAGGTGTATTCTTTTACCACTGAGCAAGCAGGGATGCCATAAAACAGGTGCTGAAGGGCTCTAAATAGTCACAAGTTTGACAAAGCTTTAAATGACATCTGCCCTCAAGAAACGTCCTGGGGTATTTCATCAGAAAAGAATTCCAAACAGGGCCAAGATTCAGGAAGCCTCTTTCAAGGGGTAAACTGCACACACAAAGCATAAAATGATAAAAGCGCATGGAGAGACACTCCACGACAGCAGTTATTAGACCAGTGCCACTCGGAGCTGCCACGAGGTACTGCCTCACGCTGGCCACGGTGCCAGTGTCAAAATGTTCTACAAAGAATAAAGATAAAATAAAGAAATAAAATAAAAGATCTGCAAAGAATGTACAGAAAATGAAACCCTCCTACAATCTTTTTGAGAACGTAAATGGTGAAGCCACTGCGGAAAACAGCATGGAGCTTCCAAGGAACACAGACATAGAGGTATCACATGACCCTGCAATCCCATTCATGGGCTTAGGTCCAGAGAAAGTGAAGTGAAATTTGCTCAGTCGTGTCTGACCCTTTGCAACCCCATGGTCTATCCAGTTCATGGAATTCACTAGGCCAGAACACTGACGTGGGTAGCCTTTCCCTTCTCCAGAGGATCTTCCCAACCCAGGGATCAAACCCAAGTCTCCCTCATTGCAGGCGGATTCTTTACCAGATGAGCCACGAGAGAAGTGCAGGTCCACAGAAAATCGCCATTCAAAACAACACGTGCCCCTTGGTTTTCAGGGCAACACTATTTCGACAGGCAAGACGTGGAATCCACCAGAAGGTCCACTGACGGGATAATGAAGACTAGGCGGTACATCTGTACACTGGAATACTGCTCAACCATGAAACAGGGAAATGAGGTGCAGCAGCAGCACGATGGACCAAGAAATCATCACAGAAGTGAGGGAACTCAGAGAGAGAAAGACACATCATGAGATCTCACTTACGGGTGCAATCTACAAATTCACACCAATGACCTAGTGTACAAAACAGACTTCACAGCCTGAGAAAATCAAACTATGATTATGAAAAGAAAGTTAGACAGAAGGGATAATTAAGAGTTTAGGATTAACTATACACACTAATATTTAACAATCAAATAGGACCTAGTGAATAGAACAGGGAAATCTACTGAACAGACTGCAATAATCTATATGAGGGAAAAAATGGAGAAAGAATGGATACGCTTCTATGTAAAATTGAATTAAGTTCCTGTACTGCTGAAACTAACAAAACAATAGAAATCAACTTGACTCCAATAGAAAATAAAAATTAAATTACCTGAAATCCATCTAGGGAACCCCAGACAGTGCCGACCCTATGGATTTGACATGTGATACACTATGCCATTAATATGACACCACCAAAGGTTTTCACTCAGCAGAACACAGAGCAGCAACCCATTCAAAGGCGCCTCACCTCATGTGAATGTCCCAAGATGAAAGAAGAAAAAAGACCACTGGTTAATTAGGGCAACACCCTCAGTTCAGATGTTGGGAATCTCCGAGGGGCAAGACACACTGAGGTGAAGAGCAGACACAGGGTCTCCGGGCACAGGATCCGGACCCACGTGGTTAGGGTGAGACCCACACAAATCCCCAGACCCTGCATCTGGGGTCGCATGACCCTTGGTTAGGACACCAGGTCTCTGATGGCTGGGCCCCTATGGCAGAAACGAGTGGGTTCCTGGAACCTCCTGGGATGGTAGAAAGAAGCGTAGGGTGGGTCTCCTCGCCCCATGCTTGTTCCAGAGAAGTCCTCCTCTCCTGCCCTTTGGTTCTGTCTGATACTGTTTTAACAGCTGTCACAATAATGTTGAACACACTACCTCAGTTCCAGCAGGCTCAGTTCTTTGTTTTCCCACTGAGGTGTTGAGAAAACACACCAGGCGCAGGGCTAGAAGATGAGGGGCAGGTCTGGGCTCTGCTGACCAGGGATGGCCGACTGGAAGGCAATCACATAGCAACCTCACCTGCTGCCCGTTGGTTTTCTGCTGGATCCCTGCACCCTGGAATCAATTTACCAGGTGAGGCTGCCTCCCTACTCAAACCGAATCTGCTGGCAAACCAGGCAGCCCACCTGTGGGGTCTCCATGAGCCCCAGGGCAGGTGAACCTCAGGAGGAAAGACTGAGAGCCCAACCGCAGCACTGACCCCTGGGAGGGCCATGGAGCCCCACTCAGAGGAGGGCACGTCACCCAGAGAAGCCACCTCAGCTCCAGACCCCAGACATCTGAGCACTGACATTCAGACACAGGCACGGAATTTTCCAGGACAGAGGCCAGGCCAGTCTGCACCCAGGTCTCCACGTCTGAGTGCACACAGAACAGTCAGGTGGAAATATTCTCATTGTAGAAAGCACGCAGTCTTGTCTAAACATAATCAGTGCAGACAGGATTGAAAAGTCAAAGTGTTCATCGCTCAGTCATGTCTGACTGTTTGTGACCCCCATGGACTGTAGCCCTCCAGGCTCCTCTGTCCATGGGATTCTCGAGGCAAAAATACTGGAGTTGGTTGCCATTCCCTTCTCCAGGGGATCTTCCCGATCCAGAGATCGAAGCCAGGTCTCCTGCACTGCATGCAGATTCTTTACTATCTGAGCCACCAGGGAAGCCCCTAAATAAGACAGAGAGGTCTAAATCCACCATGTAGACAGAACTTGGTCAGGTTTAAACTAGCATAAAATTGCTCTCCCTGGAGGCACAGGTCATACCCAGGCAGGGTCTCTCATCGTTGGACAGGGGGCTCACCCTCGTGTAGGAGCTAGCACATAAGTTTCTTAAAGAAGAAATCATCACTGGGCTCCACATGTCACCCAAATCAGGAAACTGAAAGAATCTTTGTCATTAAACAGTTCAACAGCCAGAGCAAAACTGTTACCAGTATCTTTAGGCACGTGGTGGTCAGGATCCAGGGGAGATCCAGGGATTTCTAGAGTTGAGCCCGGGGTCCTGTACAGACAGACAGGAAGTACCCTGATTCTATCATCCAAGGCTTCCAGCAGGAGGCAACCACACTGGAAGCCTTCTAGAAAAGGATATTCTTTATCAGAATAAAAAATTGTTAAAATTTAAAGCATACTAGTTATCATTTGCCAACCTAAAATATTCTTAAAAGCCTGGCTCCCAGATCTTTGTGGTTCCCACTGGTTCCTTTGTGTTCAGATTGTCAGGGTAGAAACAATCCATCATTTCAAATTAGTTTCTTCTAATTCTGTTATTTGCTATTATATGAAGGAAAGGTCACATTTGAAAAAATACCTAAGAAAATTCCTGCAAAAAAATTGAGTCAAGGAGCCCATAAGCTGCATGAACTCTGTCTTCTAACAGTTTCAATTTCAAAGACTGAGGGAAGAAGGAGAAGTGGACAACAGAGGACAAGATGGTTGGATGGCATCACCGACTCAATGGACATGAGTTTGAGCAAGCTCTGGGAGATGGTGAAGGACAGGGACGCCCAGAGTGCTGCAGTCTACGGGGTCACAAAGAGTCGGACGTGACTGAGTGACTGAACAACATCAAGCTTCAATTTTCTGCCTGGAGGAACCTGATAAAACGGGCTCGCTGGTTTTTTCACTTCTCTGTTCAAACTCTGCTAAAGTGAAATGGATATCATACCAACACGTGAGAGTTTCTGAGTTTTGAGATGTCACAGCAAGGTAAGAGGTTCTGGTGAAAATAACGCTGCTGGTAAGCAAAACCTTCTTAAAATAAAGCTTTGTTTCAAATTGGATTTAAATACAACACTACATGGTTACATGAAGTAGGAACCAAGAGTTTAAATATAGCAGGCAATGTGTGAAAACAAATTTGATATCCCATATGGGAGAAGGCAATGGCACCCCACTCCAGCACTCTTGCCTGGAAAATACCATCAATGGAGAAGTCTGCTGGGCTGCAGTCCATGGGGTCGCTAAGAGTCAGACTCGACTAAGCAGCTTCACTTTCACTTTTCACTTGCATGCATTGGAGAAGGACATGGCAACCCACTCCAGTGTTCTTGCCTGGAGAATCCCAGGGACGGGGGAGCCTGCTGGGCTGCCGTCTATGGGGTCACACAGGTCACAACTGAAGCGCCTCAGCAGCAGCAGCAGCAGCATGTGAGAGTAAAAGCTACTGGTTTTTGCAGTAGTCATGTACGGATGTGAGAGTAGGATCACAAAGAAGGCAGAGCACTGAAGAACTGATGCTTTTGAACTGCGGTGCTAGAGAAGACTCTTGACAGTCCCTTGATCTGAAAGGAGATCAAACCAGTCAATCCTAAAGGAAATCAGTCCTGAATAGTCATAGGAAGGACTGATGCTGAAACCAAAGCTCCTCCAATCCTTTGGCCACCTGATGTGAAGAGCCAACCCACTGGAAAAGACCCTGATGCTGGGAAAGAGTGAAGGCAAATGGAGAAGGGGACGACAGAGGAAGAGATGGTTGGGTGGCATCACCAACTCAATGGACAGCAGTTTGAGCAATCTCCAGGAGATGGTGAAGGACAGGGATTCCTGGCGTGCTGCAGTCCATGGGGTCACAAAGAGTCAGACACAGCTTAGCAACTGAACAGCAGCAACAGCATGAGAGTGACATTTCTTGTCAGATCTGCAGGTGTGCACAAACTGGTTTAGAGCACTCTCCAACACAGACCGTCTCTAAGTCTGATTAGGTGTGCCACAAATGCATGAGTCTAAAGGTAATGTATTCATTCCAGGATGGAATAGAATGTTACTTTGAACAGTCTGTAAAACTTACACAGAGTCTGTAATCCACTCAAGATTCAAATCATAAAACATCTACCTGAAATTTAAAGCCTCTTGGAAAGTTGTGTTCTATCTATGAAAACATTTCATAGATTTCTTTTCATAATCATTTTTCACAGTGATAACACTTTTAACTCCTCAGTTGCTGATGTTATTACCAAGACAAACTTGTCCTCATGGGTGTGCGAGATGAAGTTGATCCACTGTGATTGCTCTCTGGTCAAATGACTCTCGCAATTTCTAACTATGTTCTACATCCACAATATTTCTTTTTATATCCATCAAAATCTACTTCTCAGATCTTCATGTACACCAAATAATAGATACACCTGGTGAGTTCAGATTATATTAAACACTCTTTCCATAGCTTTTCCCATGTCAATCGAATCAGAACAAAGTGAAGCAAGGAGAAGAGTTGAAATTTTAAATGATTTTTAAGGCCTCTAAAAAAAATTAGACAGAAATCTTGCCTTTACTGGTCAATACAAATGAATCACAATGTGTCTTTTGCATGAAATTTCAACAATTGACTGGAGTTGCAACAAGCTGGAGTTATGCTTGGATGATTTGAGTTGAGACAGTTGGACGTGGGCATATGAGGATATACAGGATGATCCATACTTCGGAGGTATCAACAAGTATGAATCCATACATTGATAAGGTATACTTTGGAAACAAAGGTGAAACATTTAACTTGTTTTCACTATCTGACCCTTCCAGAATTTGCCATCATCTACAGACTCCCCTGTAGACTTGGTTTATTGCCACCAGGTTACAACTAGTTACATGAATCATGGTGAGATTTGTTCTCTTTATTTTGAAACTGTTTATGTTTCTCTCTCCTAGTATGATCTTGTAAATGCCTCTATCTGTATCACCTAACTTGTCTATAAGGTTGTCTCTTGCATTTTCCACTGTGTGACCATCTTCCACATATACCGATATTTATATGTCTATGTATATAAATACCTATGTCTATATGTATCTATAATAGATATTTATATCTGTATGTACATATTTATGTCTATATGTACATAGATATTTATGTCTATGTATATAGATATTTATGTCTCTATATATCTAAGTATTTATATATCTATATATCTATGCATATAGACATTTATATATCTATGTATCTAGACACTTATAACTATGTACACTTATGTATACACAAACAGATGTTTTACCAGTGTAACAGGGCCTGGCAAAAAGGGAACGCTCCTACAAAAAGAATCAGACATGACTTGGCAATTGAATAACAGCAACAAAATAGAAAATACATTCGGTTCACCTGCCACCAACACATAGTATATCAATGTTACTACAATAAAAAATAAAGATTAATTTAAAAATAATGCTCGGGGGACTTCCCTCCAGTCCAGTGGTTAAGATTCTGTGTTTCCAAAGCAGGGGGCGAGGGTTCGATCCTTGGTCAGGGAATTAAGATCCCACAAGCTGCATGGCACGGCCAATAAATAAAAAAAAATTATTAAAATAAATAAGAATGTTCAGGAAGAACACAAGCTTTTGGGTGTTTCTTCAAGTACATTCCATATTAAATTACAGTCCTGAGTTAAAACTCAAAAGCTTTCATTTCCAAGGTAATCACAACTAGGCATGAAAAAAATCCTGCCGCCTTGTGGCCATACCCTGCAATAGCAACCTTAAGAGTTTTGCTTATGAATACCTGTTTGTTGTTCAGTCCCCAGGTCGTGTCCCACACTCTGCGACCCCACGGACTGCAGCACATCAGGCTTCCCTGTCCCTTACCATCTCCCAGAGTTTGCTCAAACTCATGTCCATTGAGTCGGTGATGCCATCCAACCATCTCATCCTCTGTCGTCCCCTTCTCCTCTTCCCTTACCACACCACAATCCACAGTGGGGCTGGGGCTGACTGCGCAGCTCACCCCACCGAAGTGTTGGGGGCGGATCCCACACCTCACCCACGATGAGGTTGACCCCGACCTCACCCCATGGTGGAGCTAGGACTGATCCCACTACTAACCCCACGGTGGGGCTGACCCAACACCTCACACCACGGTGGAGCTGGGGCTGACCAACACTTCATCCCACGGAGGAGTTGGTGTCTAACACAATACCTCATTCCACGGAAGAGTTGGGGGCTGACCCCACACCTCACCCCACAGTGGAGTTCGTACTGACTCAGCACCTCACCCCAAGGAGGAGCTGGGGACTGACCTCACACCTAATCCCACGGTGGAGCTGGGCCTGAGCCCACACCTCACCACATGGAGGAGCTGGAGCAGACCCTACACCTCATCCCACGGTGGGGCTTACCCCATAGCTCAGCCCTTGGTGCAGCTGGGGCTGACCCCACACTTCACCCCATGGTGGCGTTGGGTGTGACCTGAAACCTAGCCCCATGGAGGAGTAGGGGACTGACCCAACACCTCACCCCACAGTGGGACTACCCACCCCTCACCCCGTGGTGGAGCTGGGGCTGGCCCACGCCTCACCCCACTGTAGAGCGGGGGCTACCCCACCCCTCACCCTGTGGTGGAGATGAGCTGACCACAGGCCTCACCCCACGGTGGAGCCGGGGCTGCCCCACGCCTCACCCCGCGATGCAGATGAGCTGACCCCACGCCTCCGCTCAGTCCCCACCTAGAGAGGACCCTCTACATCCCTCAGGTAGAAAATGGATGAACCGCACAACTCGTCTCAGAGAGCCGGGTCTCGGCCCACATCCCGCCTCAAGTGTAGCAGCGCTTGTTCCCACACGAGCTCTGGCAGCCAGGAGCCATCCTACAGCCCATCAGCACTGGGTGGAGCTGAAGAAGATCCCAGGTGGGTCTAGGGTGGATCTCACACAGCACCTCGGTTCACAGGGAGGCTTTACCCCGTCACCTCAGGTTAACATGCAGCTCATCTCCCATCTCACCTTGTGCTGAACTGCAATTGATCCCACCCACGTCTGTCTCAGCAGCTGACTGAGAGGAAATCCAAATGGGCTCATCCCTTATCTTTGTTGTTCAGTCACAAAGTCACGTCTGACTCTTTGGGACCCCATGGATTGTAGCACATCAGGCTTCCCTGTCCTCCACTATCTCTCGGAGTTTGCTTAAACTCGAGTCCATCCAGTCGGTGATGCCATCTAACCATCTCTTCCTCTATTCCTTATCATTTCCTGGTTTAAGTGACAAATGAGGGGAGACTGACATTGTGTTACTGTGTCTGCCTCCCAAGACACAGTACCCAAGCGACACAGCTTTTATTTCAGTTGAGTCTGAAGGCATAGCGTGGGGGGTGAGGGGCCCGTGCAGGCGTGCAGACTCTGCCTCTGCTCCCCACACCTCCGTCTGCTTCTGCTCAGCCAGCAGGAGGCCCGCGCACTACGTGAAGAAAAACAGGTGCTCCTCCCTGTCCTTGTCCATCAGCTCGTGCTTGGACTGCTCCTTGGTCTTCAGGGCAGGTGGCCGGGATCGGCACACTAGCCTCCTGCCCCACTGCAGGGAGGGGACCCCGTGAGCCTGCACCCCGGCCTCACTGCACCCGGGCTGAGGCCTGGACACCTGCCCTGAACGCACGGGAGCCCGGAGCCCAGGCCCAGCCCAGCCTCTCCGGTGGCTGAGGTCATGTGTGGTCTGCGGGCTGGCCAGGGCCTCCGAGATGGCCGGGGTAGGGAAATCTATCTGGCCTGCACGCCAGGGTGCTGGGTGAGTGGGGGTGGGGGAGGAAGGAGGCACCTGGAGACTTGGGAGACGCCAGGCTAAAGGGACATCTCTCCCGCCACGAGGATCAGGAGAGACCCCATGGGATCCACATTGGTCCTCAGGCCAGGGTCAGGATCGGGACTCTTTAGGGACCACAAGTCTAGCAGGCCAGTGGCTACTCTGGCCCGTACGCTGTGGGTGGGAGACGCAGTGGCTGGGGGACCCTCAGTGAGTGAGGGGTGATGGCCTTGGCCTGGGGTCTGGCTGGAATGTAGGTGGGACCCCCAGGGGGCACTGAGCTGTGGGCACCTGTGCTCCTAGGGAAGGTTGGGAGGTTGCCCGGAGGAAGCAGGTCCTCAGGGGCGGGGGGCGGGGCAGGCCTGAGAATGGGGACCCTGGCTCCACCCTGACATTGCTCTGGTGACCTGTCTCCCCTTAGGACCCCAGCAAGTGTATCTACAAAAGTGGGCGAGGCCTGGCGAGTCCGCAGCCATGAGCCCTCCAAGCCACGCCCCCTCGATGCCGCCACGCCCCTTGGGGCCGCCACGCCCCCGGGCCACGCCTCCTCGGGGCCTCTCTTACCTTCTTCTTGACCTCGGCCTGGGCCCGCGCCTGTGCGCGCAGCAGTCGCTCCTCCTGCAGCTGTTTCTGCAGCTTCGCCTTCTCTTCCCGGAGTCTGGGTGCAGGAACGGCGAGGTTAAGGACCAGAGGCCCGGAGAAGGCTACCAGCTCCTCCCCACGCAGCCTCAGGCCTCGGCGCCCCACCTCCCTGCTGGCTCTGGCCCTGGTTGGTTGGGAGGGCCTGGCTCAGGGCTCATCTCCCGCTGGAAGGCCCAGGTTCCTGGCTTCCCCTCCCTGGTCACTGATGCATCGCCACCCTTGAAAGCCCAGGCCCCAGCAAGGTCAGTAGTCCCGAGTCCTCCTGTCTGTACTTGAGGCCACCAAACCTTTGTCCAGTGCCTGCCTAAGCAGGGTCTGGGGACCCAGGGGGAGAGCCCTTGTGTGTGGGAAAGACATGGCTGATCACAGATGGCCGTGCCTCAGGACTCTGCTGGGACGGAATGACCCAGGTGACCAGGAACTGGCCTGCACCCCACTGGGCCCATGGGGCACACCCTTTGCTGATTCCCCTTCAGTGGCTCCCAGGCCAGCCCTTTCCCTCCCTGGGCTCAGGCAGTACAGCTTTTTGCCCAGAAAATGCCTCTCGCTCTCCCTTCTCCTTGGCGGCTGGGCGTGGGAGGTGGGGGGGTCACCCATCACTTCGCTCCCAGGGTCCCTAAGGCCACCACATGCCTCTCCCAATGGAGGGACCTTCCCCACTGGGCTGAGCCTGTGGCCCCGTCTGAACCCCAGACACCCCCCTCCTAGCGGGGAGCCCCAGGGCGTGCCCCTGTCCTCAGGGCCAGCCCAGAGCTGGCGGGGGTGTGCAGGGCTCCCCGCCACGCACCGGAGGCGCCTCTCCTTCTCCTTGGCTTTCTCGGCCTGCTCGATGCGGGCTGGGGGCACGCGCTCCAGGTTCTCAAGCAGCTCGTCCAGCTGGTGCTCGATGGTGGCCAGCATCTGCACGGTGCCCAGGCTGGATTCTTGCTGGCCACCCACGCAGTGCCGGTAGACGTCCAGCACCTTGCAGTTCAGACTCTCCAGCAGCTTGTCCTGTGAGGCGGGCAGGCCTCCCTCCAGCGGGGCCGCGCAGGCCCGGGCTGCCCCCACACCTCAGCCAGCTGACCTCCTGGGGCTCTGCCGAGCTGGCAGGGGGTGCTCGGGAAGTCAGGGGGCACAGAGCTGGACAGTTGGGCTTCTCTTGGGCAGAGGGCCGCGCCCTGGGGCTCTATGGTCAGCCAGATCCTGGGTCCCAGTGCCTATTGGGGCTCCTGCCTGGACCCGGGGTGCCCTCTGAGGCCCTGTGACCTACTCTGCCCCTGCGCTGCCCTCAGCTCCCCCCGGGATCACGTTCTGTGGCCTGCTTTCTATAGTGCTGGGCTAGATCAGCCCCCCACCCCACCCCCGCCCCAGCCTGTTCTGATGTTCAGAAGACACAACACCCCTGTCCCCGGGGGTGGCCAAGAGGGCGGGGGAGGGGCAGAGGGCACAGGGCACAGCTAGTGCCCGATAGTCTGGGGGTAGATGCCCAGCCCACTCTCGGGCCTCCGGGTACTTGGCCCAGTGCCCAGCAGGCAGGAGGCTCTCAACAGCAACGACCTAGGAAGCTGGGTGCAGGCCCCGGACCCCTGGGCTCTGTGCTCTCTTACCCTCCCGGCCTGGCTGGGGACATGCCTGCCTGCCTCCCTGAAGGGTCACCTCCAGACACACTGAGTGCTTAAGAAGCAGATGAGTTCACGGAAGGAAGGAGGGATGGAGGAGGCGTGTTGGGGCGCTACGCATTCACGGGCCATAAGCTCATGGCTCTGATTTGGGCCCAGGCCTTTGCCCAGCAGTGCCCGTGGGTCCAGCCCAGAGTCTGGCGAGTGGCAAGGACCACAGCAGCCCCGGAGAAGCACGCGCCTCCGGGCTGGCTCTCCCGCGGTCTGGGCCCCTCTGGCAGGGATGACTCCACCCTCTACTGGGGCTATGGCCACGTGCCCACCGCTGCCATCTGCCCGTCCAGGGGCCCTACCTCCTGATCACCCTTGAACTCGCCAAAATGGAAGACGCGGGCTTTGAGCTCTAGCTCTGCGGCCGTCTCCTCCTCCTTGGCGATGGACATCATCAGCGTGGTGATCCACTGCTTCAGCTGGTTCACCTCCCGGTCCCTGAAGGGCACCAGCACCTCTGAGCCTCCTGGCCCTGCCGCATGCTGAGGGCCGAGAGCCCCAGCCTCAGAGGCCCTGGTGAGACGCAGGGGAAATCTAACATCTTTAATAATCCATGCTAAAAAGGGGGACCAAAATCTGCCTTATTGAGGTATATAATTCTCCATAAAATTCTTTCGAAATGTCCAATTTTTTTCCTGACCATCATAATCTAGTTTCAGGACAGTGTCATCAACTGGAGAGAAGCCCGCCCCCTCCACTCCATCTCTCCTGGACATAAATACGGAGCCCCGGCACCTGTCCCTTCGTGTCTGGCTCTCTCACCCGGCACCGTTTTCAGGTCCGTCTGTCCTGTAACGTGCCTGGTCAGAGCCTCGTGTCTGCTTACGACCACTGTGGTCCACCGTGTGGGAGACCAAGCTTTGCGGACATTAGGCAGCTTCTACCTTTAACCTCTTGGGAGCAATGCTGCCATGGACATTCACTGGACAGGGTTTTGCGAGCCCGAGTTTATAATCCTCTTACGGGCTTCCCTGGTGGCTCAGCTGGTAAAGAATCTGCCTGCAATGCAGGAGACCTGGGTTCGATCCCTGGGTTGGGAAGATCCCCTGGAGAAGGGAGAGGCTACCCACTCCAGTATTCTGGCCTAGAGAATTCCATGGACTGTATAGTCTACGGGGTTGCAAAGAGTCAGACACGGCTGAACGACTTTCATTTTCACTAGGGATAGGATTGCAACAATCACCTTTTATATGAAACATATTAAATTTTTCTTAAGTCTTTCATGTTCATGGCAGACATGCATTATCTGCTGGGGTTTCTGGAGCAGGAACCCTGGCTCTTATACTTGACATGGGTCTGGCCAGTATGGGCAGCAGCATGCCAGTCCTGACCAGAGTGAGCAGGACACTGGTCACTCAGCCAGCTGTGCCTGTGGGGCCTAGAGGTGCCCCGTGCCCTATGGTGGTTCTGAAGCTCCACCCAGGTGGACAGAGCTACCGACACTTTCCTGTGTTTAGGCAAAGTGCCACGGGAGCGGCCCCTTTGCCCTCTGTCTCGAGCACGGGCGCCGGGGTGCAGGCCTCCGCCCCCTGGCAGCCCTCCAGCTGCAGCCCCATGGCTGTGGGGCTGAGGCCAGGAGGCTGAGTGTGAGGCGGGTGGAGCTGGCCCGCCCAGCCCCCCCAGGCTTTCAGAGGCGGGTGGCCAGGGGGACCACCTGCAGCTCACACACACCCCCCCCTCCAGGCCTGGGCCCTTATGGGGGGCAAGCAGGTCACCTAGGATAAGAACAGAGGCCAGACCTCCCCTCAACCCTGAGTGTCCACTGCAGAGTCAGCAGGACATCGCCTGGTGGTACCTGACTGCCAAGAGTCCAGCCTGTTCCTTAGAGCTTCCTCCACATCCACTGCCTGGACACGAGAGTGGCCCTGCAGCCAGCGCTCCTTCTACACGGACCGGATTGTTGCGGGGGGCGGGTGATTTTGTTCTTCTATTTCTTTCCCAGGTGTTTGGGATAAAAAGATGCCTTTTCCCCACTGTGTATGTGCTCAGTCACATCCGACTCTTTTTGACCCCATGGACTGAAGCCTGCAAGACTCTCCAGGCAAGAATACTGGAGTGGGTACCCGTTCCCTTCTCCAGGGGGTCTTCCCAACTCAGAGATCGAACCCGAGTCTGTTGTATCTCCTGCACTGGCAGGAAACACAGTTTTTCCTGAGAGCTCATGTTTCAGCATTATTCCGGAGACTCTTGGTAGGAAATTATCCAAGGCAGGATGTCGGTCAACAGGACGTGAGCACACAGTCAAAGCTGTGGGCTGGCTCCACCTCAGGACCTCTGCATGTGCTCCCTCTTCCCCCAAGAGTCCCTGTGGTGTCCCATCACTCAGGAAGTCCGTGGCTGAAAGGACACCTTCCCTGGGAGCCTCCCCTACCCTCTCCCATCTGCTGCCAACCTCCACTCCAGCCTCCTCATAGGACTCTCTACTCCTAGCACGTGTTACTACCCACAAGGCAAATCTGCAAGCCTCTAAGTTGGCTCCCCTGGGCTGCCAGCTCATGGGGCACGGTTCACCTTATTCATGAAGGGCCCAGACCCTGGCCTGATCCAGAATGGGTGCTTACTCAAGGTTCGGGAGTAAAGAGGTGATCCCCTGCTCCCAGCTGGCCTCACCTGGAGCCAGACCCTGCCCAAACGGGGCCTGCAGGGCTTGGTGTCAACAACAAAACTGACGCCTCTCTGTTCCAGAAAACTTACTCTGAGCCAATGCTGGGCAGAAAACACTACATGACGAAGGCTGGAGAGTCAAGTAGCTTGGCCCATATTACTACTATTAAATAACAGAGAACAGCGCTAATCTTTATAATCGTTAGTAAAATAACTGTGCATGTGCTCAGTCGCTTCCGTCCTGTCGGACTCTACGACCCCATGGACTACAGTCCACCAGGCTCCTCTGTCCATGGGATTCTCCAGGTAAGAATACTGGAGTGGGTTGCCATTTCCTCCTCCAGGGATCTTCCCGGCCCAGGGATGGAACCCACAGCTCCCGCATTGCAGGCAGATTCTTTACTGCTGAGTAAAATAAACATTACAAAACCACCTTGGGCGGTGTTCGTGGAGATGCCCCCTTCCGACTGAAGGCTGCTTCAGGGTGGGGAGAGGTCAGCCCCTCAGGGCTCCACCCGCCTGGCCCACTCTGAACCTCAGGTCCAGGCCCAAGAGGACACGGCCTCTCCCCAGAGCCGGCAGGGCCAGCACCACGGACAGGGCAGGGTGAGCCGCCCAGCCACGGAGCCCTCCCTGAGACCTACATGCGGGTTTGAGTGTTCTTCAGGGTGAAGCTCAGCTCCTCCAGGGCCTCCTCCATCTCCTGGGTGTTCTGGACCAGAGACAGGTTCTGCTCCTCCAGCTTTGTGAAGACGTCGAGGAGCTGCTGCGGATCTGTGAAGTATAGCTCCGGCTCCTGTGAGCAGAGCCAGGTGAGGCCCCCGCTCAGCAGGCCCGGCCCCGGAGCCCCGCGGGAGCCGGCACTCACCTCCTCATCGTCACTGTCGAGGTCATCCTGCACAGGGAGGGTGGAGCTGGACCTGTGGGGACACGTGGTCGGGGCCTGGGGCACCTCCCCAAGCAGCCTTCATCCCATCCTCTGTCCCCCAGGTGGCCGAGGCCATGGCTCCAGCCTCCTCTCAGCCCCCAGCGGTCACACCGCACCGTCAGTCCCTCTCACTCTAGTTAGAATAAAGCGCGGCTCCCACCTCAAGACTCCCGCCCCAGCAGCTCCTTCCTGCAATCCAAGAGCCAACCCGACCTCAGACCCACGGCTCCCACTGCCAGGCCCCTCCCTGGTCCCTGCTCTTTCCCTCACACCTGGGCCTTCGCTGCCCCGCTCCCTCCTTAGGACGTGTCATCGCTGGCCCCTCTCACAGCTGTATGCACATCGATTTTATTGTGTAGTCAGAGTCATGTCCGACTCTGCGACCCCATGGACTACAGCCCACCAGGCTCCTCTGTCCATGGGATTTCTCAGGCAAGAATACTGGAATGGGTTGCTATTTCCTCCTCCAGGGGATCTTCCCAAACCAGGAACTGAACCTGCATCTCCTGCACCGGCAGGCAGATTTAACGCCTGAGCCACCAGGGAAGCCCCATGCACACGATGCCACTGAATCGCCACATGAGAAACCTGCCATCAGAAAGCCGGCCGCCTGCCCGGGTCACCCTTGGCCTGGAAGGTGCCCTTCCGAGACTTCCTTCCGGGACACAGCCTGGGGCCGGGCTGGGCTTCAGCTCTGACTCGGCCTCCTGGCCAAATGCCTTGTGCAGCCCACGACCTGCCCAAATGTGCACAGTGGCCATGGTCACGGGGCTGGCAGGCCAAGGTCCCAGACCTCTGCTCCCAGGGACCTTCCCTGCCGCCGGGAGCTCCAAGGCTGAGGACATCTCGCCAGAGGAGGCACGCACATCGGCCCCCAGAGCTGGAGACCACAGCCCTGCCCGGAGGGGTTACGGGGACCAGAGCTAACCTCTGCACGTGCCTGGCCTTGGGCTTGGTGATTCGCCAAGCGCGCCACAAAATCAGAGAGAAAGGTACAAGACCCAAGTCTGATCGTGTCGGCACCCTGCTGAAACCTCCTGGCCTCTGCAGCCCCGGACCCCAGGGCGGGGACTCGAGGCAAAGCGAGGGTGCAGCCCTGCCTGGCTGTCAGGCTCCCGCGCCCCTCCGCACCTCGTGGGGAGCCCGCCCAGAGAGGCTGGGGTGCACAGTGACTGCTGGAGGAGCAAGGGCCCCGGAGGCGGCGTGGGGCAGGCGTGTCCTGTGGTCAGTCATCACGGCATGTGGCGGGGGTGGGGGCAGGGGTGTCAGGGAATCACAGGAAGACATTCAGGACAGGTCCCAGGGTGGCTCAGTGGTCCCCGAGGGGGTGTTGCAGGGGCTACGGGGTGAGTCACCGGGGCTGGATCTGGCCGGTTGGTTTGTCCCTTACCGTGTTTTGCATAAGACTTGAAAATAACTGTCACGACTAAAGTTTGGGATATTGTATATGAAAATCCAGACTTCCTGCTTCCCTTTCAAGGTTTAGGGGCTCTGTCAGCCCCCGGCCAGCACTCTGGACTCTGAGGGTCCAGGCAGGTGGGTCCTCTCCCAAGCATCCCCCCAGCTGCCTCCTCCATGCACCTTTGACTGTCCCAGCAGCACCCACGTGGGCCACCGCAAACTCAAGTTCACCAAATCACACGAACATAAGTGTCTGCTCAGGAAACACCTCGATTTTCAGGCTTACGTTTAACTCTAGACCCTCCAGGCTGGACATGGCCCTTCCTCAGCCTCTCCCCTGTTCCAGGCACCCCAAGCTGGTGCCACTGGGGGCCACTCCCCAGCAGGCCAGTCTCCTCACCACTCCCTCCCCACGCCCACTCACCTTTTGGACTCCACCCCGCTGGGCATGCTGGGCAGGGTGCCCTGCTGCTGGCTGGCAGTGCTGGGCAGTGCCTGGTGCAGCCGCATCATTTGCAGGAGCTTGGCAGGCCTCCTGGAGCTCTGCCCCTCTGGGGGAAGCAGAGGGGGCTGTCCACCTGCCCACCCCCCGCTCAGAGAGAGGCTCCTCCAGCTGGGGGCCGCCACATACCTCTGGAGCTCAGCTTGCCCTTGGTCTCTGGTCCTGTGGGAAGCCAGGAGAGGCTCAGGGTCCCAAGTACTTGCCCAGGGTCTCCCCAAGTGGCAGGACTGCTCAGAGAGCTGGCCAACCTCCCAGAGCCTGTGGGCTGAGCAGTGGGGGTTGGGGGGGCTCTGGGGGATGGAGAGGCCTGACCCAGGGGTGGGTGCTCTGGGGGATGGGGAGGCCTGGAGCGGGGGGCTCTGGGAATGGGGCCTGGGGGGGCTCTGAATGGGAGAGGCCTGGGGGGGGGGCTCTGGGAGATGGAGAGGCCTGGAGGGGGGGGGCTCTGGGAGATGGAGAGGCCTGGAGGGGGTGGGGGCTCTGGGGATGGGGAGGTCTGGGGGGGCCTGAGGGAATGGAGGCCTGGGGGCTCTGGGGATGGGGAGGTCTGGGGGGGCTCTGGGGATGGGGAGGCCTGGGGGGGTGGGGGGGGGATGGAGAGGCCTGGGGGTGGGGCTCTGGGGATGGAGAGGCATGGAGGGGTGGGGATCTGGGGATGGGGATGAAGAGGCCTGGAGGGGTGGGGGCTCTGGGGATGGAGAGGCATGGAGGGGCTCTGGGGATGGAGAGGCCTGGGGGGGTGGGGAGGCCCTGGAGGGGGGGGCTCTGGGGAATTGAGAGGCCTGGGTGGGGCTCTGGGGGATGGAGAGGCCTGGAGGGGGTGGGGCTCTGGGGATGGGGAGGCCTGGGGGGTGGGGCTCTGAAGGATGGAGAGGCCTGGGTAGGGGGGCTCTGGGAGATGAAGAGGCCTGGAGGGGGGTGGGGGCTCTGGGGATGGAGAGGTCTGGGGGCTCTGAGGGGTGGGGAGGCCTGGGGGCTGGAGGGCCTGGAGAGGGGGTGGGGCTCTGGGGATGGGGAGGCCTGGAGGGGTGGGGCTCTGGGGATGGAGAGGCCTGGAGGGGGGGGCTCTGGGGATGGGGAGGCCTGGAGGGGTGGGGCTCTGGGGATGGGGAGGCCTGGAGGGGTGGGGCTCTGGGGATGGGAGGCCTGGGGGGGGTGGGGCTCTGGGGATGGGGAGGCCTGGAGGGGTGGGGCTCTGGGGATGGAGAGGCCTGGAGGGTGGGCTCTGGGGATGGGGAGGCCTGGAGGGGTGGGGCTCTGGGGATGGGGAGGCCTGGGTGGGGCTCTGGGGGATGGAGAGGCCTGGAGGGGGTGGGGCTCTGGGGATGGGGAGGCCTGGAGGGGGTGGGGCTCTGGGGATGGAGAGGCCTGGAGGGGGTGGGGCTCTGGGGATGGAGAGGCCTGGAGGGGGTGGGGCTCTGGGGATGGGGAGGCCTGGAGGGGGTGGGGCTCTGGGGATGGAGAGGCCTGGAGGGGGTGGGGCTCTGGGGATGGAGAGGCCTGGGTGGGGCTCTGGGGGATGGGGAGGCCTGGAGGGGGGTGGGGCTCTGGGGATGGAGAGGCCTGGGTGGGGCTCTGGGGATGGGGAGGCCTGGAGGGGGTGGGGCTCTGGGGATGGGGAGGCCTGGCCAGAGGACACAGGTGCACCCGCCCCTCCTTGCTACCTTTGTCCCCCACCGAAGACAGCAGCAGGCTCTCCTTGAAGGCCTCCACCACCTCCTTGGCCTGTTTAAGAGCCACGTGCTTCTTCTCCTGCTCCTCCAGCCACTCCTTGGGTGACAGCTTGTACAGGAAGTCCTTGTAGACCTTGTACTGCTGCAGCATGTCCTCAGATTTGGAGATTTCGCTGCACCCAGGAGGGGACAGGCGAGGTCAGGCTCCATCCCTGGGCCCCTTGGAGGGGAGGCAGCCCGGACCCTGCATGTGGGCGAGAGGGCCGGCCTGCGGGGCAGCACAGCTCAGTCCCCAGGTCACCGCCACTCCCAGGGCAGAAGGGCCTTGGGGTGAGCCCTGCCCCACGTCTTGGCCTCGGCCACCCGCAAGGCTGGGGCTCCTGGACATGATTAGGGTGCAGAGCGGTGTGCCACACGGAGCTCCCTGGGCCCTGGGAGACACAGAGGGGCCAGTGCGCCCCCTGAACTCACCTCTTGATGTTCATGATCTGGGTGGTCAGCTCACGAATCTCCAGGATCTTCTCCATCTTGGCTTTGGACTCTTTGTCAGCCCTGGGGGAGGGGGGCGGAGGGGAAGGGGCTCAGGGGAGCATCCACGCTGCCTTCAGTCAGGGCTGCAGGCGGGGAAGCTGCCAAGCAGGGGCCTGAACTGAGGGCAGGGGTCTGTCCACGGCCACTGCAGGCGGGATGGGGGAGTGGTGGGCGTACAGGCCTGGGCCAGGCCCAGGCAGGGGCTCACATTCTCAGCGCCTGCACGGAGCTGCGGTCGTTCTCCCTGAGAAACTCATCGAACAGGGCTGCGTCCTTCTCCAGGAATTTCTCCGCCCGCTCCAGCTCGGCTTCCTCCTGGGCCGCCAGGCTCTCCAGCCGCTGGATCTCGCTCCGCTTCATGTCCAGGGCGTACTGAGGGCGAGAGTGGCATCATGCGGGCCCCACAGGGACAGGGCACGGGGCCCATGGGGCAGCCAGCCTACCTGGATGAGAAACATCTGCCGGTTCTGGTCCACGTAGCTGTTGATGTTGTTGGGCTCCAGCTTCTTTTCTGCAGTGAAAGGCACGAGGCATCTGGGGATGAGCAGGCAGTGGGAGCAGCACCCCCAGGCGGTGGCCAGGGACCTGTGAGCCAGGAGGTGCGCTACACCCGCCCTGAGGCCTGGGTCACAACAGGGACCACAACAGAGCGAGCTCTGCCCCCAGGCTGTGCAGATACAGAGCAGTCTGCATGGCTGGAGTCTGGCCAGGTGGGAAGTCCCTCCTCGGGTCTGACTGGAGTTGCTCTTGCTTGTAGCACCCTTCTCCCTAGAATGAGGCTCTGGACACCCCACCCTGGAAGTTTCACCTGGCTGGATGTCATGAGGAAAGGTCTATTGGCCAGGACAGTAACAGGATGGGGTGGTGAGAGAGAAAACAAGGCAGCAAGATCTCTAGTTGGGGCGCCCTACGCCTCCAGCAAGGCTTCCCAGGCGGCACTGGTGGTAAAGAATCCACCTGCCAAGGCAGGAGATGCAAGAGACACAGGTTTGATCCCTGGGTTGGGAAGATCCCCTGGAGAGGAAATGGCAACCCACTCCAGTGTTCTTGCTGGGAAATCCCATGGACAGAGGAGCCTGGGGGGCCACAGTCTACAGGGTCACAAAGAGTCGGACATGACTGAGCATCTGAGCACACGTACAAGCCCCCAGAGGCTAAGTCCACCCTGGCAGGGTTCAGCCGGGTGGGAGGAAGCTGGGATGGCCATCAGGGCCGCCTTCTGGAGCACAAGCAGCGAGGCATCGCAGTTGGGGCCAAGGCCCACGGGGCCTCTTTGCTGGCCTTTCCGAGAGCACGGGCTGGGGTGCCCCCGCTGTGGACGCAACGGTGGGCTCTCAGCCTTGTCCTCAAACCCGCTCCTTTCCAGAAGGACGTGCCGCATCCAGGAGGCCTGTTTTAAGTCGAGACGCCTGGCCTGGCCGTCCTGAACTCCTCGAGGAAGTCAGACCTGCTGGGTCCAGTCTTGCCCACTTGGATGCCCCCTGCTACTCCCGGGTTTTAGCAACAACAGGCGGTGGAGGCAGAGAGAAGACACAGGTAGAGTGTCACACTCGACACGTCAAAGACATTCAGGGCTCCCACCCACATACCAAGCCTCAGGGTCAGGGGCGGAGGCCGGGGTCTCTCCATGTTCACATTCAGGGCCCGTAGAGCCCAAGGGGTCCAGGACTCTGACCTCAACTGGTTCTTTCAAGCTTACTGGTTTATACTTCATCGGGAGAACACTGATGCATATGTTTAGTACTTCAGACTTCCTTGTTTTGTCCCTCAGTCGTGTCCGACTCTTTGTGACCCCATGGACTGTAGCCCACACACCAGGCTCTTCTGTCCATGGGATTCTCCAGGCAAGACTACTGGAGTGGGTTGCCATGCCTTCCTCCAGGGGATGTTTCCAACCCAGGAATCAAACCCGGGTGTCCTGTGTTGCAGGCAGATTCTTTACTATCTGAGCCACCAGGGAAGCCCTTCAGACTTCTTACCGGGTGATGAAAATAACAACAGCTCACACACAGCTGCCTCTCACTACATGCAGTGAGTGAAGACACTGAACCCCGGGACCCACGAGGCTAGTCAGCAGCAGAAGAGGCAGCAGCAGGACAAAGCTGACTTGCCCAGGACAGACAAGCCAGGTGAGATGCCTACATTCGACACACAGTGAAGCCTGCCCTCACGGCGCAGCTCAGCATTCCGACTGCACACACTGCCAGGGTTTAAAGGCTGCTAGGGTGGCAGTCCATCTGGAACTGATCCTTGCGGCCTGGGAGGCAGAGGTCAGGCATAAAGAAGGCCTGTTGCCCCCCCGACACACACACACCACAACCCCGGATGGCTCAAGCCCGCTAAAAGCACTGCTCTATAGGAAGGGCAAAGGCGGGCCTGGAGACCGGGGCTGGGGACCGCGGGGCACAGAGCGGGGGTGGGGTGCACCTCGGGTCATGGCGAGCTTCCAGGCCACCTGCTCGTGGAAGCTGCGCAGCTGCTCGGCCCACTCCTCCTGGTCCTCCGTCTCGTCCTCCAGCTGCAGCTCGCGGCGCAGGCTGGTGTGCTTGGCAGACACCTTGGACGAGTAGGTCATCTTCTCATGCACCCGCAGCTGCTTCTTCTGCTCGCGGTCCTGCGGGAGGCGGGCCGGAGGGCAGGGCTGGGTGGGGACGGACGGACCGGCCCCTCCCCGCCGCCTGTCCCGTCAGGACATGCACAGGCGGAGGTGCACACTTGGAGGGGTGTGGGGGCCCGCGCGCGTGTGCTCTGTGCAGGGGGGAAGAGCTCGGGTGGGGAGCATCTCTGTGCAGAGAACAGGGTGCAGGCAGGAAGGGCACCAGAGGAACTGGGGAACCCTGGTCAGATGTGATTCCAGTCCAGGGTTGCAGGGACACGCTCACTGCCTCATCCGTCTGAAGGTCATACTTAAACCGAGTGTCTTGGGCTGTGATTTCTAACTGACAAACCAAGTCTCAAAGAAGCTGGATCATCAGAGTTTCCAAGTTTGATAAGGAAGCTCGCTACTTACTGGGGGTGACCTGGGGCTGGGGGTCACTGGGGATCAGCAGCACCCCAGTCCTTCACTTGGGAGGGGTCTCAGGATGGGGGGTGCTTTCTTCCCGGTGACCTAGTGCCCACCCCTCCTGCCACCCAGGCCCTGAGGATGCTGCTGGCTTGAGCCTGCATGTGGCTTCCCCTGGTCAAATCCGACATCCCACTGGTCCTGCCAGTAACAACGCCCGTTCCCCTCTAATGCGCGGTGGGCCCTGACTTGTGTGTCCTGGTGCAACAAAACGGAAAGAGTCACCCGTGAGGATTCCAGTCGGAAAAGGCCTGCAGGTGGAAGGCACTGGGAGGCTCCTCAGAGTGAGGAGGCTGGGGCTGTGCTGGGGGGGTGGGGTGGGAAGGGCGGGCAGAGGGCCCTGAAGGAAGGCAGAGGGTCCCTGAGGCCGGTCCAGGCTGGCAGAAGGAAGTCCAGGCTGCGCTGCTGCTGGATGGAGGGGAAGTGTGTGTCGGCGTGTGTGTGTCTGTGCGTGAGTGTGCACTCGTGTGCGGGGGTGTGCACACGTGTCTGTGTGTTTAAGTGTGTGAGCATGACAGTGCATGTGTGCATGTGTGTGCACGTGTGTGCGGGTGCACGTCTCGAGCACCTCTCAGATTGGCTCAGGATCTGTCGCCCCTCCATCCAGGCGGGAGGTGGGAGCATGACTGGCACCCCGTGGAATCCTGATCAGGTCTGGGTTGGAGCCGGAGGCCTTACCCATCCCCAAGTGTCCCTGGTCCTGGTGAGGGTGGCAGAGGGAGCCGCTGCCTGAGGAATCTCAGAGGCTGAGCCCTGAGCTGGGGGCACACAGGCCACCCCTGAGGGAGCCCGGGACACTGGCCATGCCTGTGCCTCTGACCATGTGTCCCAGAAACATGGCCCACTGGGTGAGTCCCCTCAGCCTGGCGGGGTGAGGTCCGTCATGATGCAGGGCAGTGGAGGGGCAGACTAGCTGGGCGCATGGGGGTGCAAGAGACTCTGCCGGCGTGAAGACACAGCGTGCGCTGGGGACAGGGCTGACCCTGAGACCCCCACGCACGCAGAGACACAGCTGTGTGTGTGCATGTGTGTGTGCACGTGTCTGGCCACCAGGAAGTCCAGTGAGAGGGGACTTTGCAAGGCTAGAGCATGCGGGGGGTCTCCCAGGGCCTGGGGCCCAGAGAGGGTGTCAGGAGGGGATGGCGTCTACACCAGGTTCCACAGAAGATGAGGCACGCTGGCTAAGCCTCTGGGACAGACGCTCCCTGGGGGCCCCCTGAAGATAGCCCGGGAATGGCAGTTGTGATGCTGGTAAGAGGAGGAGGAGAGACCCGGGGCCAGGCGGAGTCGAGGTGCCTTCACAGGCAGCGTGAGCCATCAACTGTCCTAGAGCGAGTGTGCGGGGGACCAGTGCTCTGGCCGAGGCGGGCAGGCTCCCCCCAGATACTCACCAAGAGAGACTTGTTCCGCTCCTGTTCTCTGAGCAAGAAGAAGTCCACGTCCCCGGACATGTGGAAAGGATTCGCTGGCTGGTCAGGAACATTCTTGGACGCTGGGGAGGGAGAGGTCCCGTTAGAGAACTAGGGGCGATCTGTGCCTCCAGGGTCCTGGCGTCCCCGCCGCCCAGCGAGGAAGTGCCCACTAAAGCAGGCGCAAAAAGCAGACGCTGTCTCGGATCCAGCTGTGCCTGAAGTCCGTGCCTGGACTTCCCAGCTCTATAAACTTACCTGCTTGGTTTAGCCTGTTCAGCTTCCATCCCTGGCCTCTGAGAGACTGTGTAACACAGATATTGCTACATTCCTGGCCCTCTGTCCTCGCATTTAGTCTCAGGAACCCTGGGGCCATAAGGAAGAGAAGTTCCACCTGCCCTTTGTAAGTGATGCAACCGACTGACCCTGGAGTGTGCGCGGCCTGCCTGCAGGGGGCGGGGAGGCCAGCAAAGTGGCTCCGTCCCTGCAGGAGCCGCCAGGAGCAGCGAGGGCAGAGTGCTGGGCTGCTCGGGAGGTTGGGGCTGCCAAGGACCCCGTCCTGCTGCCCCCAACCCAGGCATGAGGGAGATGTTCCCCCAGCCCAGCTCACCAGGTGTCAGAGAGCATGGAACACAGAGGGCGCCAACCTGATGGCTCAACAATATGGTTGCTCTCCTGCTACCCTCGATTTAGAAGAAACAGGGTTCATCATTAAAAAAAAAAATCTTCAAATTAAAAGGAAATTTGTATGTGCTCAGTCATGTCTGACTCCTTGCGACCGCATGGACTCTGTCCATGGGATTTCCCAGGCAAGAATACGGGAATGGATTAACTGTTTCCTTCTTCAGGAGACCTTCCTAACCTAGGAATCGAATTCACGTCTCTTGCATTAGCAGGCAGATTCTTTACCATTGAGCAGCCAGGGAAGCCCAGCAATTATTAAAATAAGGAGACAGACAACCGAGTAGAAAAGTAGGCGGAAGGCTTGTGCCTCATAGCACAGAATCATCAATGCCCCGTAAACACAGCTCGTCCCCTCGCTGGTCACGGGGAACATGGGATGCTAACGCATGCCCAGCGGCCCAGGTAACCCAGAAAGGAAGGGCTGGTGCCCAGGGCTGGAGCGGCGTGAAGTGACCGGAGCCCTCACAACCTGGTGGTGGGCTGTGAGCTGGTACAGTCGCTCTGGTAGATGTTCGTGACAACTTCTGAAGTTTAACATCCCTGCAGCAGTTCCAGTCCTCCTGGTACGTGCAGGGGAAACAGCCTCAGAACAGCAGGTGGTGGACGAGGAGGGGGACATGGAGTCCATCTCTCCCCACAGACGCATCAGCGATGCATGTGCAAATGGAAGGGCTGTCACAGAGTCCCTGCTGAACCCGCCAGGACCTCAGACTCCTAACAGGACCCCACGTGACCAGGCAGGACAAGAGCAGGAAGGAAGAGGAGGGGCGCAGGACTCCTAACAGGACTCTAGGGGGTGCTGAAGGGCGGGGAGCTCCTGCCTCCAGCGAGGCCCCGTCACCGGTGGGGAGATGAACAAGGACAGAAGGGGAGCTTCAGGGGCTCCGAGGGTGCCCAGCAGCTGGCCAGTGGCAGGCAGGCCATGGTTTTTCCAGTAGTCACATATGGATATGAGAGTTGGACTATAAAGGAATCTGAGCATGGGAGAATGGATGCTTTTGAACTGTGGTGTTGGAGAAGACTCCTGAGAGTCCCTTGGACTTCAAGGAGATCCAACCAGTCCATCCTTAAGGAAATTACTCCTGAATATTTATTGGAAGGACTGATGCTGAAGCTGAAACTCCAATACTTTGGCCACCTGCTCCGAAGAACTGACTCATTTGAAAAGACCCTGATGCTGGGAAAGATTGAAGGTGGGAGGACAAGGGGTCGACAGAGGATGAGATGGTTGGATGGCATCATTGACTCGATGGACATGACTTTAAGTAAACTCCGGGAGTTGGTGATGGACAGGGAGGCCTGGTGCGCTGCAGTCCATGGGGTTGTGAAGAGTCGGACATGACGGAGCGACTGAACTGCACTGAACTGATGGGGACAGCAGACCATCAGCCATCCTCGGGAGAAAGGAGGGAAATGTTCTAGATGGCAAACGGGGTGGAGGCTGTACCCAGAGTTGTACACATTTATCAAAATGGATCAAACTGTAACCTGGAGGCTGTCACCGCACTGCATAGGAATGGTGCCTCAGTGAAGACAGACCGCAAGCCACAGTGCAGACCCCTGACCCTTAATGTCATGCTCAGCTCAATGCAAGCATCATGGGTGGAAGAGACTGTTGGGTGAACGGCTGGAATCAGCAATGCGGGATCAGGCTGAGCCCAGCGCTCACAGGTGGCTTCCAGGGAGGCAGGTGAGAGCACAGAGCCCACTGGGAAGGGGTCTGTGCACACACAGGCAGACACAGGTTCTCTCAGGAAGCCTGGTTAACGCTGAGCCAGAGGAAATGCAGGACCCACAGAAACAGCCTCAGTGACACCACCAGGAAGGGGGCAGACGTGCTCGCCACAGGGACAGGCTATCGGATGAGCACACCGTTTCTCCACCAGAAGCCCAGGGAGCGAAAGGACACGGAGGCTGCACTGCTCGGTTAGACAAGACTGAGGCGCTCAGATCTCAACTGACTGTGGATGAGAACAAATCTGTGGGAAGACGTTCCTGAGACAACTGGGTAAATCCGATGATGATCTGGTTCACTGCTTCTGGGCATGTGAGAAAGATCCTGATATTTGAAAAATGCACACTGCAGGAATGAAATGACGTCTGGAGTTTATCCTGGCAAAACCTGTAGCAATGTGGATGCAACCAGAGATTATCACACTAAGTGAAGTCAGAAAGAAAAAGACAAATACCTGATGATATCACACAGACGTGGCGTCTCACATAGGCCACAGGGACTTCCCTGGTGGTCCAGGGGCTAAGTGTCTGTGCTGCCAAAGGAGGGAGCCCGGGTTCGATCCCTAGTCAGGGAACCAGATCCCGCATGCCGCAACTACGGCTTCACATGCTGCCAACTAGAGACCCTGCGTGCCACCATGAAGACAAAGATCTCGTGTGCCCAGCTAAAATCCAGCGCACCCAAAAAGGGCTTCCCCGGTGGCACTGGTGGTAAAGAACCCGCCTTACAGCAGGAGATGGAAGAGACGCAGGCTCCATCCCTGGGTCGGGAAGATCCCCTGGAGGGGGAAATGGCAACCCACTCCAGTATTTTTGCCTGGAGAATCCCAGGGACAGAGGAGCCTGGCGGGCTACAGTCCACGGGGTCGCAAAGAGTCAGATGTGACTGAGGGAGTAACACTTTCACTGTACAGCACAGATAGTCAATATCCTGGGATAAACCATAATGGAAAAGAATATAAAAAAGAATGTATATATGTATATAGCTGAATCACTTTGCTATACAGCACAACAGTGTAACTCAACTACACTTCAAAAAAAAAAACAACAAATTTTGAAACAGTAAGATATTCTGGCAAAGACAAAAAAAGTAAAAAGAGGAGAAGAATAGGTGAAGCAAACGTGGCTAAATCTTATCTGCTTCCTATCTGGTGACGAGCACACGAGTTTACTGACCTTCAGTCTCTACTGGGCAGGTTTGGATTTTGATAACTAAAAGAAAGAGGGAGTGGGGGTGGGCAGGGTGGACAGGGCAGCCCAGCCCCAGGGTGGGAGCTTGGCCAGAGAAGGCAGGCTCAGGGAACATGCTCAGAGCTGCACACCTCTGCAGGAGCAGCAGACTGGCTTGTGGGGCCGGGTTGGGGGTGGGGACAGCCTAGGAACCAAGAGGGAGTCCAGGAAGCCAAGGCATGGAGGACACAGCAGGGCCCAGAGGACAAGGTGTGTGGCTGCCAGATGCATCCCTTTCTATCTCCTAACAGGTGGCAACCTTGCAACTCAGTGAAAAGCTACATTTCTCAGCCTCCCTTGCAGATACTGATGGCCCCATAACAAATGGAGTGTGGTAAGAAACTGTTGGGTGGGGCTTCTGAGGAAGATCTTTTCCCAAGGACGGCTGAGTTAGCCCTTCTGTTTCCTCCTTCTCCTTGTCTGGAAGCAGATGTGATGGCTGGAGCTACCGCAGCCATTTTATGACCAGGCAACAACCTTGTGGTTGAAAGACCTGAAAGTAAAGAAGGTCGAGCAAAAAGACTTAGAACCTGTTGCCTGGAAGATTTTGCAGGACTGCTTTTGGTAGAGCTCCACAGAGCCCTGGCCTGCCTCCACACTTCTCATTACCGGAGGAAAACTCAATCCTACTTCGTTGCTTAGTTCCTGTTACTTCAGGTCTCAGTAATCTAGTTTCTAATGAAAACAGAAGCTTTTCTCACTGTCCTTCCCACCAGAAGCTACGTCTGAGGCCATCTGGGGCCTGAGGGTGAGAGTTCGCCTCCCGCTGATGGGCGGGCACCCCCAAGTCCCTGAGGGTGAGAGTTCGCCCCCCGCGATGGGCGTGCACCCCCAGGTCCCTGAGGGTGAGAGTTCGCGCCCCCCCGCGATGGGCGGGCACCCCCAGGTCCCTGAGGGTGAGAGTTCGCCCCCCGCTGATGGGCGTGCACCCCCAGGTCCCTGAGGGTGAGAGTTCACCCCCCCCCGATGGGTGTGCACCCCCAGGCCCAGAATTACCTTTGCCGTTTTTCGCATGCTTCTTCTTTTCTTCGGAGCCTGAAGCACTATTGTCCGTGGGTTCTGGGCCATGCTCTGGGGAGACACACCGGTGACAGCCACAGCAAAAGAGGCAGCAGCGTGGGGCAGCTGTGCACGCGGCATGGCCCAGCCCTAGGGCCTCAGCTGCCAGGTGACCCTTAGCTCCCACACCTGAGATGATTACACTGACTTTGCCAGGAAGTTTTGAGGACTGAGCAAAAAAAGGGCCACAAAAGTTCCAGCACACGTGCCTGACCCATGACGGCATCTTGTGACTCCCGTTGGGCACCCCTCCCCTTTGCTCCTAAGGACAGAGCAGGACGGCTTTTCACAGAGGCCACAGGCTCTGCGCCTCTGACGCCCGCCCAGCCAACCCTTCTGCTAGGAGCCTCCTCAGGCCTCCGGGGGCTGCAGTGGAAGACGCGGAGACCCTGTCCCTGCCATTTCCCTGTCAGCTGACACCACGGCGCCTCCTGAGGCAGGCAGGCAACAAAGGGAGAGAGCAGGTGGGTGGCTGCCGTTACCCGCTGGTCACTTGGTCTGTGGAGATGACCCCACTCAGCACTGAATTCCCCCAACGCTCCACAACTCACCACACATCCCCCAGAGGCCCTACAGGAGCCTGGAGCTCAGCAAAATCCGTGCCTCAAGCATCCCCAGACCCACAGCCAGGCCCTCCTCCTCCGCTCAGCACCTGTCCTCACCAGCCCCCACGGCCCCCACGCCCTGACTCCTGAGGCCCAGCCCGCCGTGCAGGCTCTGTGTCCCTCTTCGAGGTGCCTTTCTCGCCACCATGGCGCTTGTCCACACGCCCTTCCTTCATCTGGGTTCTTCCCAGCATCTCCCCCGTGCCCGCCTGTCCAGGACAGCAGGAGCTCACCCCACCCAGGGCCTCCCTGGGTCAGCTCTGGAGCGGTCCCTTCAAGACTCAGGAGACACTGCTGCTTCTTGGTAACAGACGAAACCGAGACACGGGAGGTGGGCTCGGACAGCGCAGGCCCGACGCCCACCTGCCCCAAGCCTGGGCACTCCTGCCCTCCAGAAACCCCCATGGCCCAGGTGCCGCAAGCGAAAGGCGCGGGTCTGTGCTCCTTGATGGGGCTGCGACGGGGGTTGGGTTTCTCCAAAAATAAATCAATAAATAAAATGTGTAAAAATAATTTCCTTAAGACACTGGCTCCAAAGCAAGAGAAGGGGTCCCGTTTCTAAATTCCCACCAACAGACGTGGCAGGGAAGTGGCTCCAGCCCCTGTGTGGCCCTTCAGCAATCATTCAGCCCAACGTGGAGGACGATCCTTGCTGTCCACCCTGGTGTTTCCAAGTGCCACTAGCTCTGCTCGCCGCACGAGGGCCCAATGAAGCCGAGAGACGAGGGGCTGAGGCAAGAAAGAAACTTGAATCAGGAGCCAGCAGATCGAGAAGATGGTAGGCTGGCACCTCAGAATAACCATCTTGTGGGGTCTGGAAAAGACCCTGATGCTGGGAAGGCAGGAGGAGAAGGGAATGACAGAGGATGAGATGGTTGGATGGCATCACCGACTCGATGGACGTGAGTTTGAGTGAACTCTGGGAATTGGTGATGGACAGGGAGGCCTGGCGTGCTGCAGTCCATGGGGTTGCAGAGTCGGACACGATTGAGTGAATGAACCACACAATGGGGTCTGGATGCCAGGTTCTTTTATAGATCAGAGATGGCAGGAGATGAGGAAGCAACATGAAAAGGCCATTAATCTTGCAAACGTCTCCTAGAATGGCAAGTCTCGGGCCGGGGGATGTGTCAGTTTCTTCCTTGCCATCCACAGGTGCACAGAGTTCTGGACAAAGGCACTTGTTTAACAGCCAGGCAGGGGGCAGGATTCTCTGAGGCAGGCCATTCCGTATGATTATAGTAGCAAAAGTGACAGAAAGCAAGTCAAAGAAACAGTTCCAACGTGGAGTCAGAACTGACTTCTCCTTCCAACACTGGCACCAGCAAGCCACGCAACTCAGGCCGCCCTCCCCACCGCTGCTGGACTGGAGGCTGGAGGCTGGAGGCTGGAGCCACGCCACAAAATGCCAGAGTCCCCCGGAACCCCCCTGCCTCGGCATGAACTTCTCTCCTGGAAGCTGGAGAGTTCCTGAACTCAGGCCACCCTCCCCACCGCTGCTGGACTGGAGGCTGGAGGCTGGAGGCTGGAGCCACGCTATAAAATGCCAGAATCCCCCGAATCCCCCCACCTCGGCATTAACTTCTCTCCTGGAAGCCGGAGAGTTCCTGTCCGGGGTTCTGTCAGCGCCCACCTGCTGGAGAGTCATTTTGGTGGAGAGACTGACTCCCGGGTCTTCTTGCTTGGTCATCTCCCACGACATCACCCCTTTTCTGGATATCTATTCTATTCAATGCCATCATGAATGGAACTGCCCCTTAATGCCCAAGTTGGACTGTTCATGGCTGGAATATGGAAACGCAACTCATGTTTGTATGTTGATCTTGTATTCTCCTATGCTGCTACATTCATGTATGAGCACACAGCTTTCTCAGGGATTCTCCACATACAGGATCATGTCATCTGTGAGCAGAGTCTTGCTTCCGTCCCCATCTAAACGCTCTAGCTAAACTCAGCATGGCGTTGGAAAGCAGTGGCAGAAGGTCCTAACCCCTGGGGAAAGCTTGCAGCCTAACAGAATTTCATTGTGAGCTTCCTGTATACCGGGTTCTGGAAAAGACAGCAGCCTTAGAGGCATACAAAGAGCCCCCAGCCTTCAGGTAGATGACAGTCTACTGGCTGGGGGAGGGGGCCAGGGCTACTAGAAGATAAAGCTGGAGAAGGAGGAGGGTGGGGAAGGTGTGGGCGCCCCAGGAAAGCCCTGGATGGTGGGCTGGGGAGGTGGTTCACTGAGTAAGCTCGGGGGGGCGCCGAGTGGGGCACTCTGTGCAGGGACTGCCTGGTCTGTCCGAGGAGCAGAGAGGAGAATGGCAGGTCACTCTGCCCCAAGCCCTCTGAGAGTGGGCCTGCCTCTGTGCCCCTGACCTCTGTACTGCAGCACAGTGCCAGGCACAGAGCCGGCGCGCCCACACGCAGCCCAGCCCGGGGCTTCAGACAGCCCGATTCTGCAGCTCCCCAGACTAAGACTGGGGCACTTAAAACCACGTTCCCTAAATCACCAAATTAAAGGACTGCATCCAGCCCCACCCCCACAGTCAGCAGCGGACGGGGGAAGGGACGCCTATACGCGGGGAGGGGGCGTCCCCAGCTCGGGAGGTGCAGACATGGGGGAGCACGTCCCCCCCCACCAGCCTGCTCAGGTTAGACCCTAGCAGTGAGCTTCCTTCACCAGGAATGACCCCTTGCCCCGCTCAGTCTCACCTTCAGGAGATACCACCATCCACTCAGTGATCACTCCCCCCTAATCCACCCCTCGAACCAAGAGGCTCAGGCGGGTTCTGGCCTGCATGCCAGGAGCCCCCAGAGACAGGAGGACCAGCCACAGGCCGTGTCTCCCAGAAGCAGGGGTCCTGCAGCCCTGCCCCCACCAGCCCTGCCTGGGGAGCCTGGGTTCCATTCTGGTGTGGCCAGCCCCTCTTCCAGGCCAAGCTCCCCACCGAGGTCCTCTGCCCTCTACGCCAGGGCACAGACTAGCCATGTCTCGATGGAGCTGTGGCCATTTCCCCCACCCCCACCCCCGCTCAAGGTGAGAGGAGTGGTGCCCCAGTCACACGCTCGTATACCTGGGCTGTCTCCATCATCCCAGCACAGCCAAGCGGTCCTCCCCCTGCCCCCAGGGCCCTACACGCTGGTGCGCACTGGCCTCTGTCTCCTCCCCTAGCACCTCACCTCATCCCCAGCTCATGGCCGAGAGCACCCTCCCCTCTGAGAATGGAGTATTTTCCGCCACATCAATAAACAAGGAAGTCACAGTCTAAAGTGACTCCTGCCCTCCAGGGCACCCAGGAAGGAGAACAATACCTGCGATCCCAGGGTACCAGCGCCAAGGGTAAAGGAGGGACACGGGCCCCAGGGAGCTGACAGGCACAGGAAAGGAACGATTTCAGAGAGCCCAGACTCTCGCGTCTCCCCACACTTGGAAAAGCGCTAACTTCCTTAACCCAGGCTATCTGGTTTTCTTTCATTAACAATAATCTTTGATGTTCAGACTACCTGCTCTTGGTTGCAAAACTTCCATATAACCCGCCTCCTCCCCTCCCCTCCTCGTAGCAGTTCTCTCAGTGTTTCTCCAGGCTTGAAGTCCTACAGGTTCTCACTGAATAAAACATAACTCAACCTTTGTGTGTGCTCAGTCATGTCTGACTCTTTGCATCCTCATGGATTGTAGCCTGCCAGGCTCCTCTGTCCACGAAACTCCCCAGGCAAGAATACTGGAGTGAGCTGCCATTTCCTACTCCAGGGGATCTTCCGAACTCAGGGATTGAACCTGCGTCTCTTGAGTCTCCTGCATCAGCAGGCGGTTCTTTACCACTAGCACCACCCAGGAAGCCCAAATATCCCCAGGGACTGAAACCTAATTCTGAACTTGTAGGTTGCGAATATTTTTTCAGTCAACAGCACCCTTATGTTGCATTGTTTTGTGTGAGCGCATTTAGAGTTATTTTGTTATCTGTAAACATTTCAAAGCTATCTTTTTTCTGGTAACCCCAGTTCAACCTTTCTTCATTTCTCAGTTTACTCCGGAGCAGAGCGGATGAGAAAAAGGGAGGGGGTAAAGCACACAGTGTAACAGGGGCAGCCATGGACCGCAGCCACCAGCAGAGACTGGTACCCGCACACGGGGAAGCGCCTTTGCTGGAAGCACTAAAGGTTTACAGGAGCTCGAGGTTTGATAAGGAGCAGTCTGCACAGCATCTGGGTTAACGGGGAAGAAGGCACAGGGAGCGTTTCTGTTGTGTGGCCATTGGTATGAGAAAAGGACAGGCCGTGCGTGCATTTGTGTGGACGTGTGCAGGGTGTGAGCACAGCAGGCGTCAGGCTTGGAGGGAGAGAGAACACAGCGGAGCCTCCAAGCAGGTGGAGTTTCACACGGGGGCTCTCAACACCCTTTGGAATCGGAAGCTCAGGAGCAGTAAACAGAAGCAGAGGGTGTGTGGCCAGTTCTGCCCCTCAGCCCCGCGGCCATGCCCGGGGCCACTCAGCGGGAGCCCCAGGGAGGAGGTGCGGGCCTCCAGTGCGAGGGGCTGGCCAGCAGCTGAGGCTGCAGGAAGGCTGAGCGAGCCCCACCTCCACTGCGGCACCCTCCTCGAGGCCTGTCTTGGGGTGAACTGTGTTCCCCCCTCAAATGAATGCTTTTGAAGATCTTAAGTCCCAACGCCCAGCACCATAGCATGCGACCCTGTTTGAAAAGAGTAGCTGCAGATGTACCTCCGGTGAGGTCACGCTGGGCGTGAGCACAGCCTTAATAAGAAGGGGAATAAAGGAACACAGACGCAGAACGTGAGGATGGAGTGAAGATGAGGCCAGATACCAAGGTGATGCTCCTACCAGCCAAACACCACCAGAGGGCGCAAGCAAACCACCAGAAGCTGGGAGGGCACAGGGCACAGGGTCCCCTCCTGCCTCAGAATGGAAGCATCCCTGCCCGGGACTCCTGGTCTGGGCAGCTGTAAAACAATAAACTCTGAGGGTTAAGCCCCAGGCTGGGGTGGGGCTTGGCTACAGCAGCCCTAGGGATTACAGCATGGAGTTTCTAGGGAACTCGGCAAAGCCTGTGATTTCTGGTCCGTGGCCTGGCTTAGAATCTCTGTCGCCTTGATTCCACCTTGAACCCACCGTCCCAGGCCCCCCAAGGCTGCCTCTGACGCTGCGCAAGCCCTCCCCAGCCCAGCACTTACTGTTGAAAGTTACGCTCTTGGAGACCATAGGAGGCAGGTTCTCGGACATCGGCGCCGAGGAGGAAGCGTGCACCGAGAAACCTGACATCGGCTAGAGGAGACTCCCAACCTGGGGAGAGACAGCGTTTGAGCCGGTGGGTCCAGCCCGCAGCCCGCCCTCCGCCGACGGCTGCTGAGAACAGCGGGCGCCTGCCCAAGGCTCACCACGAGGACGACACTTGCAGCTCCGACCCGCCGCGCCTCCCTCCTCTCCCCCGCGTGGTTCCAGCTGCCCAGGGCTAGTCCTGCTCGCAGAGCCGCCCACCCACGGTCAGCCCGAGCCTTGGCCCCTCCCACCCTCGACCAGCACTCAGGCCCGCCCCTCCCCAGAAGCATCTTCCCACCACCCCATCCTCTTCCCTTTGACCAGTTGCCAATAGCTGGTGTATCCCTCTAACAACGGTCGATTACCTAGTTCCCCTAGAAGGTAAGCTCCCTGAGGACCAGAGAAGGCGCTGACTGGTGGCTCATCAAGCGTTCGGCCCCACCGCGGCGCTTTTTCTCACTATTTGCGGAGCTAGTCTGCATTTTGCAGAGGAGGAAACAGAGTAGCAAACGGTCCAAAGTCACAGCCAGGAAAGGCCGAGGCTGGGATCCCGCCCAGGATTCCTTGCCTCCAAAGCTTGTACCCTTCCAGCCGCATGCCTGCTGCAGCCTCACGAAAGGAATCGGGGGGTACTCGGCTTGTAGTAGGGCCGGGCCTCCCCACACCCACGTCTGGCCCGTCTGGGCGTGTGGAGAGGGTGCATGGGCCTGAAGGGAAGAGGGGTTGCTAGACGGCTGGCTATGCGATGAGTAAGGAACAGGGAGCCTTGCGACAGGGGCTTGGAGGGGCGCGCGAGGTGTCCGCCCCGACCCCGCCCGTGGCTCCCGCTCAGGTCCCTAGCGCACCCACCCGCTCCGCTCGCCGGCGCTCGCTCCGAAGCCTCTGAGCTGCTGCCCCGGGGCTTCGCGAGCCCAGGCCTCCGGTTTACGTCGCCATGGCAACCATTCTCCAGGAGCGCGGGGCTGTGACGTCACAAAAGCTCCGGCCTCCCCGCTGCGCCGGCGCTGCAGAGGGGCTGCGCTGTAAGAGGACTCGCCCCGCCCAGCATGCGCGGGCTTCCTTCCCAGTCTGCGCCCATCTTGCTGTTTCCGTCATTCTCCTGACTGATTTTTTTCACCTGCACCACCTACCTGCCTCTTCCTGCCGAGTGAACCTTACAGTCAGGAGGGGCGGCTCTGACAACTGTGGTCCCGGGCCGCAGCATCCCACGTGCTGGGAACTAGTTACAGAAGCCAACATTCTGCAGGACCCGGGCTGCGGCCCCGGCGATCTGGGCGCCGACAAGCCCGCCTGGCGAAGGTGACTTCAGTGCTGACTCGAGTGGAGATCCGCCGCTCCACAGGCTGCATGTGACGCATGATGAAGGCAGGGTGGCACACCTGTCAGTAACAGGGAGGGGTCCGCGCTAGATCGCCGAGACTCACCCCCCACCCCCATCCCCACCCCGCGAGGTCCCCTATCCCCCAAACAGCAGGAGGCCCCTCCGTGAGATTTGACCATGGCCATCAGTTCTGCCCACACATCTCATCTCAGGGATTTATAGATTGACAAGGGTAGCTCAGACAGAATCCACCTGCAATGCAGGTAGACCTGGGTTCTATCCCTGCGTTGGGGAGATCTGCTGGAGAAGGGAGTGGCTACCCACTCCATTATTCTTGCCTAGAGAATCCCATAGACAGGGATGTGTGGCAAGCTACAGTCCATGGGGCCGCAAAGAATCGGACTCGACTGAGTGACTAACACATATAAGGCATCTAGGGGCCACTGGGGACCTCTGGACAATCCGCAGGCCAGTACTTCGGAGCCATTGAGTCCCAGCAACTCCCGGCTCTGCCTGAGGTGGGAGCAGTTCTTTGGTCTGTTCTGGGTCTGCCCAAAGTCGGGGGAGACTTACAGTCCCAATGATCCAGCTGCCGGCCTGAGTCTGTAGCCCTGCCTCCCTGGGGTCCACACTACAGTTTGAACTGTGTGAACCAGTGACTGAGTAGGGAAGCACACTGTTCTGAGAGGGCTCATCTCAAGCACCATGAGTTCTAACTAGACTTTAGGAGTCTGGAAAATATCCATCTCAAAAGGAGAAAAGCCAACCCCTTGTTAACAACATGTGAGCTGAGTTCCCCCTGAAAGAAGGTGTGACAGTCAGAGTTCTTGAGAATAGATACAGAAATCAACTGTAGCCAATTAAAAACAAAAAGAGCAGGGGGGCTCCCTGAGTCTGCAGGGGGTGGGAGCCAGCCACCCCCAGATGGTAGTGTCAGGAGTGAGCCCAAAGCGGGCAGCAGGTGTGACCCTGGCCATGAGGGTCCTGATGTGTGTTTCTGACCTGCAGAACCTGGATCGCCTGCCTGCCTTTATGTCTGATAGGCAGGCCCCTGAGGGTCCCGCCTCCACCCTGACTGCGAGAGAGGCAGGAAGGAAGTGGGGGCTCCTAAGAAGGGGTCCCCAGCTTGGCGTGGGGGGTGGTTGTCAGAGGCACAGGTGGTGCAGCAGGAGGACAGGAGCTGGTATGTTTCCATGGCAGCAGGTCTAAGGTCACTCCTACAAAACCGACTCTGTGCCTGGGCTTCTATTCACCCCTTTTTTGGAATGACCTTTATTCTGATGTCAAACTCCTACTGTTAGCAAACTCAGGTTCAGCTGCAGGTCGATCAAGAAATCAATACTGAGAGACAAGTGTTAGGTAACAGGAAAGATGGTTTTATTGGGGAAACTGGCAGTCTTGGGGAGAAGGTGGACTTATGTCCAAAAGACTCAACTCACTCCCTGGGTTTTGCTTGGAGATCACGTAGGAGGGGGCTATGCCAAGGCAGAGGGTTGTGGGGGCCATGATCAGCGCATGGACATTCTTCCAATTGTGAGGTAACCAGGGTCAGCATCACCAACCTTCTGGTTCCATCCGGTCTGGGGTCCACATCTTGTGGGCAGCACACAGTTAAGTTCTCCCATCGGGCAGGGGTTTCGGTGTCTGCAAAACAGCTCAAAGGGTGGGGCTCAAAATATTATCTACAGTTCTTGAGGGAGATCTAAAGGTCCCTGACTTTGTGCTGTGCTTAGTTTAATGACTAATCTCTTATTATTTTGTCTTACTTGACTGTTTTCCTTTCTGTGTTTTCTCATTTCTCTGATCACATTTATTCTTTGGCTAATGTTTTTCTACAAACAAGAGGCAGGTGGATGACATGAGTGGGTAGGTCTGTCCCAGGAAGGCCCCAGAGGGTCCTGCTTGGTTCCACTACATTTCTCAAGACTCAGTTCAGGGCTGACCCTTGGGAGATGTCCTTGGAACAGGGTATCCTGCTGCTCTGTCCCGTCACGGCCCACATCCTCCAGGTCCTTCCGCCAACACTGCCTAGCCCTGGCTCCTCTGGACACCCGAGGGGTCTGGCGGGGGAGAGGCTGGAGGGCGGGGACATGCTGGAGCCAGAGCATCTGTCCCCTCCCTCTGCCTTCAAGGGCTCCTTGGCTGTGGCCTCCTGGGCAGGCCTGCATGGTTCCAGCCTGGCCAGGAGCCCTGGCTAATTTCCCATGGCCCCACCATTCATCCCCATTTCGACATCTAGTTACTTCCGTCACATGTGTAACAAATTTCCTATATTCAGCTTCCTCTCCTGGAAACTCCCGGGGCTTCTGTTTTGCAGATGAGAGCCTGACCCCCACCCACTGCTCAGAGACAGGAGACCTTGGTGACCAAGGGGACAGGCTGTGGCATCAGGCAGGGCTGGATCCATGCTGACCCTCTCTGGCTGTGCGACGTCGGACAATTTACTTTAGTGCTCTGGGTCTCAGTTTCTCCACCTAAAAAGTGGGACATAACACCTGGGGGAGATGCTGTGTGAGAGCACAGAACCCAGTACCTAGCTCAGGATGCCAGTCTGCCTCTGTCATAGCGTGGCCAGGGAGCTGTCCTGGGTCACAGTGTGGCCGGGGGGGCGTCCTCTGTCATAGTGTGGCTGGAGGGGTGTCCTGTGTCATAGCGTGGCAGGAGGGGTGTCCTGGGTCACAGTGTGGGGGTGGCCTGTGTCATAGGGTGGTCGGAGGGGTGACCTGCATCATAGGGTGGTCAGAGGGGTGTCCTGACTGGAGGTCTGTAGGACACCCCAGCAGGGTGGTGGTGATCTCCACAAGGAAGCTGACAGTCAGACTAGAAAGTGTTTGCCCGCGACCACAGCCCATAAGAGGCAAAACTGGGACTCAAACCCGGGCAGTCTGACTGCACAGCCCAGAGCATGATCACCCCGTGCCTCCTTCACCCCACCCCACCCCACCCCACCCCAGCCCCTGCCTGGGGAAACAGGGTTCCCAGGCGTCTGGGGAGGGCCAGGTTAGGGGGTCCACAGCTGGGGGTGGACCCTGTGGGTTCTCAGCCAGGCAGGGTCCCTCCCTGTGCTTCTTGGCCTCAGGGGGCCTGACGTCTGGGCCCGTGTAAGTTTAGAACCCCTCCCCCGGGTGCCAATCGTCTCCTGCAGAATGGACATGGACCACGCGGGACGCCTCCGTGGCTGCCCCGGGAGGCTGGAGGCTGACAGTGGCAGTGGGAAGGAGCAGCCGTGCTGCCGACAGAAGCCCAGGGTGCTCTCGGTAACTCCCACTGGGGCTGGACGGGTGCCTTCCCCGGCCACTTGCATCTGGATTTCCCTTTCTCCTTCCCTCAGGTTCAGAGGTTGCAGGACATGGAGAAAGTCTGCCTCGCGGTGAGCCAGAGCTCTCGTGGGCCATTCGGACCCTGTGCACGGCTTCCACCTCACTGGCCTGCCACACGGGGCCACCTGGCTGCAGTCCTGCTGTGGTCCACACTGCTCTTGCGGGCCCAGCCAGGGAGGCCACCAGGCCCTGGAAGGGAGTATGAAGCATTCCACTTGCCCTGCAGGCTCCTCCCACCCCAGGGCCTTCACCTGCCCTGGCAGTGTTTGGTACTAGCCTGCTCTTTCCCTCACTGTCATCGGATTGCTTGCCTGACAGCGCAGATGGGCAGGTAATTTGATTGGCACCTGGGGAGAAAACAGGGCGGCTTTTGGTATCCACATTTGGCTGCAGGAGAATGTGTTCAGAGAGTTACAGGCAAGGTGTTGGAGCCCAAAGTGGGAGTCTGGGCCGGGGTCGAGGATGCCTAGGGTCTAAACAGGGTCCTGGGAGGGCCCTGGGGGGTGGGGGGTGGGGGTTAAGGACGCTGCAGAGCATAGGGAAAGGGACTGACCCTGCGAGGGTTGGCATGTTGTTCCCGCCGTGAAAGGGGGTCTGTCATCGCTCCCGGGATCAGATTTGCTCCCGGGATCAGAGGACGCTGGGGCAGGCGGGCAGAGCGGCGGCTGCGCGCGGTCCGACCGGCCACCTGGCGGCGCCCGAAGGCGGTGTGCGCGCCGCCCCCGAACGCCCTCTGTCCGGCGAGACTCACCAGGGAAGAACCTTTTGTCCCCGGCCGCGGCGGACGTTTCCCGGTGACGCAGGACGGTAAACAAGCTGAGCGGAGGGCCCACGTCAGGCGCAAACGGCGACCCTGTGGCCGGGCGAGCCCGCGGCCGAGTCCGGATCGCTGTTCTGCGCGCCCGCGGACGAGGCCGCGGCCACCTCTGGGCACTGAGTCCTGCTGGGGACCCCAGGGCCCCTTCCTGGACTGCTGCAGACCGCCGCGGGGCGGGGTGGGGGGGGCGGTAGAGGGATGGGGGGTGTGGACATCAAAGTCTATGCGGCCCCTGTGCCCACAGGCAAACACCCTCCCCCTCCAACCTGCCCGATTTAAACCTGGTCGGGAAACCTGCAGTCCTGCCCAGCCCCGGCTCCACAGGAATCTTCATTTGTTCAGAATCCTGTTTCAGAAACACAGTTTAAACCCCATCCTCCCCAAACTCTAACCCAAGGTGTTTTTACCCCAACTCTGCTGGGCCCTTTAGTGAAAAGTGAGTGAAGTTGCTCGGTGGTGTCCAGCTCTTTGCGACCCCATGGACTGTAGCCTACCAGGCTCCTCCGTCCATTAGATTTTCCAAGCAAGAGTACTGGAGTAGGTTGCCATTTCCTTCTCCAGAGGCTCTTTCTGACCCAGGGATCGAACCCAGGTCTCCCACATTGTGGGCAGATGCTTTACCGTGTGAGCACTTCTGAAACCAACAGCAATCAAGCCTAGGGCTTCCCTAGTGGCTCAGTGGTGAAGAATCCATCTGCCAATGCAGGAGGTGTGGGTTCTGTCTCTGGGTGGGGACGATCCCCTGGAGGAGGGCATGGCAACCCACTCCAGTATTCTTGCCTAGAAAATCCCATGAACAGAGAAGCCTGGGGGGCTGCAGTCCATGGGGTCCCAAAGAGTCGGACACGACTTAGCAATTAAAACACCACGCGACCATCCCTGGTCAGTTATGTGTGTGACAAATATGCCATTTTCTAAAGACTTTATAGACATGCCTTCCGCGTTTTTGTCTTTAATCCTCCTGGAAACTATTCGTGTGTGTCTGTAGTATGTCAGAGGCTCAGCTTCACTCTTGCCCTGTTTGGCTAATGGATTGCTGCCAAACACTGAGGTCTGTAATTCCTCTATCTGCACTTTGATCATGGCCACATGTGGAGTATCCGTGCATACCCTGTGTCCCGGCTCTGCTTTATTCAATCAGTCTCCTTGTCATCTGTTTCATTCTGTGTCGTGATCACTCATCACTACAGTGGTTCTAAATATCACTTCCTGGTGACAGGCACACAGGGTGCTGCGTCGGCGCCTTCGGAGTGCGTGTTTTCCTGCACAGATGCCCCTGGGATACCACGCCCTCCTGCTCTTACGTCGCCTGATTGATCTCTTGGCCTCCTGGTTAGTCGTCTCCTTAGGACTTGCCTTCCTTCTTCCCTGCAGGACAGTGTCTTCTACACCCTTGCTCTCCTCCCTTGTTTTGGTGGAGTGTTCTTTTAGAGGCTTTCTGAGACCGTCACGGGAGTGAACTTTTGAGAGCTTGCACTTTCAATCACATGATTGATAGGTTGACAGGGTACAGAATTCTAGGTAGGAGTAATTTTTCTCCTGGGACATTAAAGGCATTTGCAGCCCCTTATGACAGATAGTATTTTCCAGAAATAGCCAGAATAGCACGTCCAGTCCTGAATGGTCTTCCAGAACCCCGCTGCTCTCCACCAGGACATCCCTCGGACCTTGGCAGGTGTTCGGGACGCCCTGACAAACAGCAGGTGTGGGAGTCAGGTGGAGTGACTCTCCAGAATAAGTCACAACAGACAGAGGGCTTCCTCCTGGCTCTCTCTCCTGGACTCTCTGCCCTGGAGCAGGCTTCCTCATTCTGAGGAAGCCCTGGCCACGTGGGGAGGCTACACGTGGGTGTCCTGGCTGGTAACCCCAGCTGAGGCCTCAGCCTGGAGGCAACACCCGTCCCAGGCGTGAGTCACCAAATTTGGGATAGTCTCAGGCTCCAGGCTGCAAGTCACCAGCAGATCCCAAGCGCTGCAGAAGGAGAGTGCCCCTCCGCGCCTGCTCAAACGGAAGACGTGGCAATTTGACCATCCCGGCAACTGGGATTTGCGATGTAGCTTGTGTGACAGAACGGCCCTCCTCACGCCAGCTACCAGCAGAGCAGAGCCGAGGACACAGCAGTGAGCCCTGCTCCTACGGAGACGGGGGTCCAGCCAGCACTTCACGTAAACGTGCAGCTCAGTTCAGTCGCTCAGTCGTGTCCGACTCTCTGCGGCCCCATGGACTGCAGCACGCCAGGCCTCCTTGTCCATCACCAACTCCTGGATCTTGCTCAAATTCATGTCCATCGAGTCAGTGATGCCATCCAACCAGCTCATCCTCTGTCGTCCCCTTCTCTTGCCTTCAATCTTTCCCAGCATCCAGGTCATTTCAAATGAGTCAGTTCTTCGCATCAGGTGGCCAAAGTATTGGAGTTTGAGCTTCTTTAAAAAAATTATTTGTATATTTATTTACTGCTGTGCTAGGTCTTCGTCGCTGCACATGGCCTTGCTCTAGCTCCGGGGAGCAGGGGCTCCTCTCTAGTTGGGGTGCACGGGCTTCTCACTGCACTGGCTTCTCTCGTTGTGCAGCACGGGCTCTAGAACACAGGCTCAGTAGGGGTGCGTGAGTCTAGTTGCCCCGTGGCATGCGGGATCTTCCTGGATCAGGCATCGAGCCTGTGTTCCCTCCATTGGAAGGAAGATTCTTTACCTCTGAGCCACCAGGGAAGCTGTATATAACTTTTAAAGTAATGTGAAAGAAGGTGAACTGTGAAATTCAAATGTTCAAGCTGGATTTAGAAAAGGCAAAGGAACCAGAGATCAAATTGCCAACATTCATTGGATTGTGGAAAAAGCAAGAGAGTTCCAGAAAAACATCTACTTCTGCTTTATTGACTATACCATAGGCTTTGACTGTGTGGACCACAACAAACTCTGGAAAATTCTTAAAGAGATGGGAATACCAGACCACCTGACCTGCCTCTTGAGAAATCTATATACAGGTCAAGAAGCAACAGTTAGAACTGGACATGGAACAATAGACTGGTTCCAAATCAGGAAAGGGGTATGTCAAGGCTGTATATTGTCACCCTGCTTATTTAGCTTATATGCAGAGTACATTATGAGAAATGCTGGACTGGATGAAGCACAAGCTGGAATCAAGATTGCCAGGAGAAATATCAATAACCTCAGATATGCAGGTGACACCACCCTTATGGCAGAAAGTGAAGAAGAACTAAAAAGCCTCTTGATGAAAGTGAAAGAGGAGACCGAAAAGTTGGCCTAAAACTCAACATTCAGAAAACTAAGATTATGGCAGCTGGTCCCATTACTTCCTGGCAAATAGATGGGGAAACAATGGAAACAGTGACAGATTTTATTTTTTTGAGCTCTAAAATCACTGCAGATGGTGACTGCACCCATGAAATTAAGACGCTTACTCTTTGGAAGAAAAGTTTTGACCAACTTAGACAGCATATTAAAAAGAAGAGACATTACTTTGCCAACAAAGATTCGTGTAGTCAAAGCTATTGTTTTCCCAGTAGTCATGTATGGATGTGAGAGTTGGACCATAAAGAAGGCTGAGGGCTGAAGAATTGATACTTTTGAACTGTGGTGTTGGAGAAGACTCTTGAGAGTCCCTTGGACTGCAAAGAGATCCAACCAGTCCATTTTAAAGGAGATCAGTCCTGGGTGTTCTTTGGGAGGACTGATGCTGAAGCTGAAATTCTAATACTTTGGCCACCTGATGTGAAGAATTGACTCATTGGAAAAGTCCCTGATGCTGGGAAAGATTGAAGGCAGGAGAAGGGGATAACAGAGGATGAGATGGTTAGATGGCACCACCGACTCAATGGACATGAGTTTGAGTAAACTCCGGGAGTTGGCAATGGACAGGGAGGCCTGGCGTGCTGCAGTCATGGGGTTGCAAAGAGTTGGACATGACTGAGAGACTCAACTGAGCTGAACTGAAAAGAAGGTGAGCATCTCACAGGTTCCCAGCACCCGGTGCCCATCGCTGTTTATGGTAGCATGCTTGAGTCTTCCCAAAAGATGGGGGACCAGTGGGGTGTCTGCTTCTCTGGGCGAGATAGGCTAGATTTGCTGGCGACCCGGAGGTGATGGGAAAACAGAGGGCAAAGCCCCGTGAGGCCTGTGCTGGTCGCTGTCTGTGCTGCAGCCGCCCCTCTGCCCGCCCCTGGTCTGGCGCCCCGGGAGCTGCTGGCGAAGGCAGCCTCTTTCCTCCCGAGCGCAGGTGGTCCCAGAGCTCAGACGGCTGTCACCCAGCCGAGCTGGAGGACCACCACTCAGACCTCAGAAGACGAGACTCGGGGTCAGGGGCCCCGCGGGGCTCATCACAGCTTAGGGAGGACCGCAGATGCAGCCGGCAAGAAGGGGAGGACCCCCGGGGAGGGTGTGGGGAGCCGGCCTGGGGGTACAGGAAGCTCTGTTCCAGCCAGTCCTCTCCCACCCCGGCCCCAGGTCTGAGCCAGTGCTGGAGCTGGAACCAGCCACGGGGCCTCGGACTGTCCTCCAGGGGTGGACCCCAGCCTGGGCAGGTGCGCAGGGCGAGATGACTCCTTCCATCTCTCAACAAAGAGTCACTACTGAGTGTTTACCAGCACTAGGCATGCTGGGAGTGCAGCTAGGAGCAAAAGAAGCAAAGGTAGCTCCCCTCAAAGAGCTAACCTTCTGGGGAGAGACAGACACTGCCTACAGCCCAGTGGGCACAGGCCAGGAGACAGGGAGTGGGGCTCAGCTAGCCTGAGGGGGCTGGGAGGGCAGCAGGGTGCGGGGGGCTCTCTGAACAGTGCTCAGCCAGGGGAGGGCTTCCCTGATGGCTCAGAAGTTAAAGAATTCACCCAGCAAGCCAGAGACACAGGTCCAATCCCTAGTTTGGGAAGACCCCCTGCAGGAGGAAACGCCAACCCACTCCAGTATCATTGCCTGCAGACTCTCATGGACAGAGGAACCTGGCGGCTACAGTCCACAGGGTCGCAAAGAGTCGGACAAAACTTAGTGACTAAACAACAGCAATGGCGAGGGGCAGGTGTCCCTGGGCAGAGGCGGAAGGGAGAGGGCACAGGCGGCCTCCTGGAGGGGGAGGGCCTCCAGGCCGCGGGGATCCAAGGGGGAGCAGGGCAGGGGGCCACTGGGTGGGCCTGGGGAGAGCAGCTTGGAAGAAAACTCAGGGAGCCAGGAAGGAAGGGGCTTCGTGCATTGGAAAACACCCCCCCAACGCACCAATGAACGCGAAATGAAAGTCAGCAGATATGCGCACCAGCCTTTGTTTTGTGTTTTAAGATAAAACACCGAACCCCTGAAGGCTTCCTGGGAATTAGAAATTACTTTTAAAGGCAAGAGTCTCAAATTTACCTGTAAACCACAGCCTGGGAGTGACAAACACCTCCTGGGGGGGAACAAACAGGACCATAGCATCCTACAGTCAGCCCAGCGGGCTTGTCTGCGCCCAAGGCAGCCATTCATGGAGATGCATCCAGAGGCCACGAGGCTCCTTGGGGAGCCGGCGTGTCCTCCTCTGTTTCACAGATGAGGAAACCGAGGCCCAGACAGCTCTAGACGTGTGAAGGCCACACGGCTCTCCCGGGCCTGCCCCCACGCCTGCAGCTGCCCCCGGCACACCCTGCCCCCTCCTCTCATCTCGCCTGCCTGTCTCCCTCCTGACCCGCCTCCCGCTTCCTGCCTGAGCCTTCCCACTGTCTGTGACATCTTCCGCAGCAGAAAGCAGGCTTCCAAGGCCCAAAGTCTTTCCCTGTGTGCTTGCTGCTGCGGCCCGAACGTCCAGGCAGCACCTGGCACATGGCGGTGCCTCTGCGTGGTCCTGACCTGTTAGGTGGTTAGAATGGGGAAAAGGAGTCCAGAATGGCAGTGGCCAAACGACAAAGAGGGAAGAGCCCACGAACACAGAACCAAGGAAGATGAGCGGACCCGAGTGAGGACCTCAGGTGAAACACACGGCCCTCCTGGCTAGCCCAGGTTACACAGGGCAGGTTCAGGGGAGGAGACGAATGTATAAAAGGAGGAAGCCTAGAAGACTGGGGCTTCTCTTCTCTTGGCATCTTTTGGGTCAGCCCGCCCTCACGCCTAGAGGGTGTATTTTCCTTTGTTTGCCAAATAAACCTGAGCTGTATCACAGAGCTGTAACACTGGTCCGTCCGTTGCTTCAAATTTTTGCTGCAGCGAGAGGGAACTGAGAAAATTACAAACTTCCCCGACACATACGGTGCCGTGACTCGGATTTAACCTGGCTGAAACAACCTCAGCTCGGCTCCCACGAGGCAGAGGCCAAACAGAGCAAAAGCCCAATTCGGCAAAAGCTCCCACGGTGGAGCTGAACGTGAAGAAAACCCAGCACAGGGGAGGTGACAGGAAGCCCAGGGTGCTGGACACGGGACAGCAAAAGTGAACGCGGCAGAGAGCTGAGGTGGCTCCGTCTCAGAGTCCAGAAGACCACCCATTGGGGTAGGAAGTCCTCGCTTCTATGGCTGGAAGGACATATGGCCAACAAAATCTTGATTCCCTTACAATCTCTCATTCCTTGTTTCCTTGAACCCCCGGCAAACAGCTGAGCGGCAGTGGGTGCCCCAGGGTGTCCCGAAGGCTCTGCTATCTGCTGTGCCTTGGTAGCGGTTGCCCAAGTGGGTGAAGGTTCTTCTGTCCTTAACCTCCTTTATGCCAAGGATCAGGCCAATGAAAACTGTAAGCACAGGTCAGGTATTTAGAACATTTTCCAGCAAGTCATGAAGGGGATTCCTAGGCACGTTTTTCCCCTCTCTCCATTTATGCCACTGTTTACAAAGTATTGGGCAGGTCATCATCTTTCCATTTCCAAAAATTGTGTTTGAAACTGTTTACCTAATACTGGGACTCAAACCCACATGTCAGGGACTCTGTGCTATGCTTAGTCACTCGCTCGTGTCCAACCAGGACTTGAGCCAGGCCAAAATCCACGGCGCTTGCTTTCAGGACCTAATGAAGCTCAGGTTCCTGATGTCTCGTTGCAAAATAAATTCCGTGAGAGACCCAGCAATGGGTAAGAGGTAGATTTGTTCCGATTCAGAGATAAACACACTCCAGAGTGTGGGCCATCACATGGCACGGTGGCCGTGGAATGTGGTGTGGTGAGTTTGAGCGAGTTGGGTGATTTCTTATGTTAACGAGTCGGAGGATCATCCCAACAGCAGGGGAGCCACCCACTTGTCGCTCTTTCGACAGAGCCTTGGACCTGTCCTGGCACCCCTGGGTGTGTCATTAGCTTGCAGATGGAGGATCATGGTTTAGCTGAAATTGACTTGTCTGTCGTCTTAGACCCACTTGATTTTAATCGGTTTATGTTATGCCCTTTGGTTCAGTTCAGTCGCTCAGTCGTGTCCGACTCTTTGCAACCCCATGGACTGCAGCACGCCAGGCCTCCCTGTCCATCACCAACTCCTGAAGTTCACTCAAACTCATGTCCACTAAGTCAGTGATGTCATCCGACCATCTCATCCTCTGTCGTCCCCTTCTCCTCCCGCCTTCAATCTTTCCCAGAATCAGGGTCTTTTCAAATGAGTCAGTTCTTCGAATCAGGAGGCCAAAGTATTGGAGTTTCAACATCAGTCCTTCCAATGAATATTCAGGACTTATTTCCTTTAGAATGGACTGGTTGGATCTCCTTGCTGTCCAAGGGACTCTCAAGAGTCTTCTCCAACACCACAGTTCAAAACCATCAATTCTTTGGTGCTCAGCTTTCTTTATAGTCCAGCTCTCACATCCATACATGACTACTGGAAAAACCATAGCTTTGACTAGATGGATGTTTGTTGGCAAAGTAATGTCTCTGCTTTTTAATATGCTATCTAGGTTGGTCATAACTTTTCTTCCAAGGAGCAAGCATCTCTTAATTTCATGGCTACAGTCACTATCTGCAGTGATTTTGGAGCCCAAAAAAATAAAATCTGTCACTGTTTCCATTGTTTCCCCATCTATTTGCAATCAAGTAATGAGACCAGATGCCATGATCTTCGTTTTCTGAATGTTGAGCTTCAAACCAGCTTTTCCACTCTCCTCTTTCACTTTCATCAAGAGGCTCTTTAGTTCTTTTCCCTTTCTGCCATAAGGGTGGTGTCATCTGCGTATCTGAAGTTATTGATATTTCTCCTGGCAATCTTGATTCCAGCTTGTGCTTCATCCAGTCCAGCGTTTCTCATGATGCATATAACTTAAATAAGCAGGGTGGCAATATACAACCTTAACGTACTCATTTCCTGATTTGGAACCAGTCTGTTGTTCCATATCCAGTTCTAACTATTGCTTCCTGACCTGCATACAGATTTCTCAAGAGGCAGGTCAGGTGGCCTGGTATTCCCATCTCCTTAAGAATTTTCCAGAGTTTGTTGTGATTCACACAGTCAAAGTGTATGGTGTAGTCAATAAAGCAGAAGTAGATGTTTTTCTGGAACTCTCTTTTTTGATGATCCAGCGGATGTTGGCAATTTGATCTCTGGTTCCTCTGCCTTTTCTAAATCCAGCTTGATGAACTGGAAGTTCATGGTTCACGTACCGTTGAAGCCTGGTTTGAGAATTTTAGGCATTGCTTTGCTAGCATGTGAGATGAGTGCAATTTTGCCATAGTCTGAGCATTCTTTGACGTTGCCTTTCTTTGGATTGGAATGAAAACTCCCTGTTATGCCTTTGGACTACGCATTCTTTAAAGTATTGTGCCATGCCCCCTTCCCTCCTGTTTCAGGCCTTCATCTTCCATGTTTCCCACAACATGTGCAACAACAGCACCTCCAGTGAATCCGTTAGGGTGGGTGACGGGCTCCCAATGCCTGCTAGAAGTCCTTCTGTTGGTGGCATCCCTTTCAAGGGCAATTGGGCTTCCAGGGATAATGTTTGCCACTTTGGGAGTTAGCACTTCAGGCCGTTTGGGCCCAAATCCTTACCACCCTTCTCCTAAAGTTACAAACATACCCGCTGGATCAAATCTCCACTCCACTTTTATCAAACATCTGCTCTGTTGCCTCTCATCATTTTGTCCTTAAGTCACTTACTGAGTCATACAACCAGGACCCTGCCCCCTTGTAGGCAGCATGGCTCCATGCAGCCTATTATCAAAATCTCTAGGGCACCTAACAAGACCAGATAACACACTCCTTTGCCATTCAGTTCAGTCCAGTCACTCAGTCGTGTCCCACTCATTGTGACCCAATGAACTGCAGCACGCCAGGCCTCCCTGTCCATCACCAACTCCCGGAATTTACCAAAACTCAACTCCATTGAGTCAGTGATGCCATCCAACCATCTCATCCTCTGTCATCCCTTTCTCCTCCTGCCCTCAATCCCTCCCAGCATCAGAGTCTTTTCAAATGACTCACCTCTTTGCATCAGGTGGCCAAAGTATTGGAATTTCAGCGTCAACATCAGTCCTTCCAATGAGCACCCAGGACCAATCTCCTTTAAGATGGACTGGTTGGATCTCCTTGCAGTCCAAGGCACTCTCAAGAGTCTTCTCTAACACTACAGTTCAAAAGCATCAATTGTTCTGTGCTCAGCTTTCTTTATAGTCCAACTCTCACATCCATACATGACTACTGGAAAAACCATAGCTTTGACGAGATGGACCTCTGTTGACAAAGTAATGTCTCTGCTTTTTAATATGCTATCTAGGTTGGTCATAACTTTCCTTCCAAGGAGTAAGTGTCTTTTCATTTCATGGCTGCAATCACCATCTACAGTGATTTTGGAGCCCCCCCAAAATAAATTCTCTCACTGTTTCCACTGTTTCCCCATGTATTTTCCATGAAGTGATGGAACCGGATGCCATGATCTTCGTTTTCTGAATGTTGAGCTTTAAGCCAACTTTTTCACTCTCCACCTTCACCTTCATCAAGAGGCTTTTTAGTTCCTCTTCACTTTCTGCCATAAGGGTGGGGTCATCTGCATATCTGAGGTGATTGATATTTCTCCTGGCAATCTTGATTCCAGCTTGTGCTTCTTCCAGCCCAGCGTTTCTCGTGATGTGCTCTGCATATAATTAAATAAGCAGGGTGACAATATACAGCCTTGACGCACTCCTTTTCCCATTTGGAACCAGTCTTGTTCCACGTCCTTTGTCATTACCTCTGTTATTACCTACAGTGGGTCTGTGACAATGAAACGTTTGCCATTGGAGACACCCTAAACTGCTCTTATGGAGGACTAGGGGACGAAATCAGTAACTTACAATCCCTCAGAGCAATAAGAGGATAAGGCTGGTGGCTGCTTCCCCAGGTTCCCAGTTTCAGGCCACAGGCTTGGACTGCTTTACATCATGGTATCTATTCCCATCCGTGGTGGACAAACCAGCAATGAGTTAAGGTTACAACCCCTTAATCCTACCCAGCACTGGACACGCTGGAGACCTTGGGGACACCCAACTCCAGTCCAGGGCTCCCAGGAGGTCAACATGATTCGAACTGTCCCAGGACCCAATTCTCGGGAGGCTGGCCTGCCTCAACCTGCCCGGGGAGTCAATCTCCAGGAGGCTGTCACACCTCAGCCTGCTTAGGGATCTGCACCCTGACCCAGGAACACCTGGCTGTCAGGTTGCAACAGTACTGGGTAGAATAAGCTTCATAAAGACTCACCCCTGAGGAATTCCACCCATGGAAATAGAAGTAAGCCTATCGGCTGTGGAACTGTGCCCAGTCTCAGCAATAACTCAGGAATCCAACGAGAACCCCATTGCCTTTCTGGAAAGTCTAAAAGAGGCTCTCCAAAAGTTTACCAATCTCATGAGTTTAGACTCTTATGAGAGACAGGTGATTTTAAAGGACAAATTCTGTTGTAATGTGCATCAGACATCAGGATAAAGTTCCAACAGCTCCAGCAGCAGGACCCTGCTGCCTCTTTAGACGAGGTGGTCCAGACAGCCACCAATACCTTTTATAACAGAGAACAGGAGAGGGAAGCCAAGGCCCCTCTCTCCCAAGGGAGAAAAGGAAAGAGACAAGGCATGCCCAGATGCTGGCTGCCTTCTAGGGAAACCCTATGGCACCCCGAGTCCTTGAAGGACATGGCACAGGGCAAATGCCTGATCTGTAGACAGGCAGGACATGGGCCAAAGAGCGTCCGGAGAGTGACAAGTCTCCTAGAATGGCTTGCTACGAATGTCATCAACTGCGACATTGGGCGGCACTCTGCCCTCAGGACCCAAGAGCCTCAAGGTCAAGCACCAAGCCTTCCCTCATGATGGTTCAAGAGGACTGAAGCGGCCTGCTCCAGCCAGCCCGCCTGTCACAGATAACCATCTCGGGGCTGGAGCCAAGGGTGCAACTGGATGTGGCAGGTAGGTCGAGAATTTCTTGGGTGACACAGGGGCTACCTACTCTGTCCTGACCTCTTACTCCAAAACCTTCTCCTCCCAAACCTGTACCATTTTGGGTGCTACAAGAAAAGCAATTACAAAAAGGTTTACCCAAGCACTTCTTTGTTGCTGGGATGGACAAATATTTTTCCCACCAGTTTCTGGTGGTCCCTGAGTGCCTTTTCCTTACTGAGAAGAGACCTTTCCCTGCCTTTGAAATTTTACACCTATTCCAGTCCTGATAGATGCTTTAAAACTCTCACTTGGGGGCAGCCTACCTATTTTTACCAGCCGCCAAGTGAAACAACTCTTGAATGGGACAGGCCATTTATGGATGTCTGATCAAAGGATCCTCAGCTGTTGAGTGGTGCTCATGGAGAATCCAGGCCTCACTATATCCCCTTATGAGCTTCTTCACCCAGCCACCCTCCTGCCTACCCCTGAGGGCTCTCTCCCCTTTCACTCTTGTCTAGAAGCCTTGGACCACTGGACAAAACCCCGAGAGGGATTGTCAGAAGATCCTCTGACCAATCCTGAGGAAATCTGGCACACCGATGGAAGCAGCTTTGTCTTGGATGGAAAAAGAAGAGCCGGGGATGCAGTAGTCTCCAATTTTGAGACCGTAGAGGCTAAGCCTCTGCCACCAGGTACTTCAGCCCGGTCAGCTGAGCTCATGGCCCTGACTTGAGCTTTAGAGCTGGGAAAGGAAAAAGAGCAACCATTTACACTGACTCCGAGTATGCCTTTCTGGTGTTACACGCACATGCTGCTGTTTGGAAAGAAAGGGGCCACTTGACCACCCGAGGGTCCCCAGTCAAACATGGTGACCAAATCCTTAGGCTCTTGGAGACAGTCCATCTGCCCACTGAGGTTTCAGTCTCCCGCTGTAAAGGACACCAAAAAGGGAACACGGAAGTGGCACGAGGGAACCAAGCAGCTGATCAGGCAGCTGAGAGAGCAGCGTTACAGAACCATGACCTAACAAGGGTGGCCACCTTAGTTCCACAGACTAATTTGCCAGAAACTCCTTCATATGCTGAAGGTGAGACTCTTAAAGCTAAGAGTGAGGGCTTTCAAGAAGATCATATGCGTGGTTCCAAAAAGAGGGACTCCTTTTTCTGCCTGGGAACCTCCAATGAAAGTTGGTTAACTCCTTGTATGCCACCACTCATTTAGGGGAAAGTGAAAGAAAGTGAAAGTGAAGTCGCTCAACTCTTTGGGAGTTGTGTCCAACTCTTTGGGACCCCGTGGATTGTAGCCCACCAGGCTCCTCCGTCCATGGGATTCTCCAGGCAAGAATACTGGAGTGGGTTGCCATTTCCTCCTCCAAGGGATCTTCCTGACCCAGGGATCGAACCCAGGTTTCCCGCATTGCAGGCAGATGCTTTAACCTCTGAGCCACCAGGGACTTAGGGAAAAGGCCCTCCAAAGATTACTGGAAAGGCCCTTCAGAGGAACAGGCCTCCAAACGACTACAAGGCAAGTGGCCGCCTCTTGTTCCACTTGCCATTAAACAATCCCCAAGGAGCTCCAAGACCCCAGCTGACCCAGCCCATCCAACAACGTGGGGCCTACCCAGGAGAGGACTGGCAGATGGACCTCACCCAAGTGCCAGTTTCTCAAGGGTATGTCTGCTGCTGCTGCTGCTGCTGCTAAGTCGCTTCAGTCGTGTCCGACTCTATGTGACCCCATAGACGGCAGGCCATCAGGCTCCACCATCCCTGGGATTCTCCAGGCAAGAACACTGGAGTGGGTTGCCATTTCCTTCTCCAGTGCATGAAAGTGAAAAGTGAAAGTGAAGTTGCTCAGTCGTGTCCGACTCTTAGCGACCCCATAGACTGCAGCCTACCAGGCTCATCTGTCCATGGGACTTTCCAGGCAAGAGTACTGGAGTGGGGTGCCATTGCCTTCTCCATCTCAAGGGTATAAGTACCCATTAGTCACGATAGATACATTCACAGGATGGATTGAAGGCTTTCCCACCTGGACTGAGAAGGCTGAGGAGGTGGTTTAAAAAAAAAAAAAACTGCTCCATGAAATCATTGTGAGATTAGGTCTGCCCAGGTCATTACAAAGGGACAATGGGACATCATTTACTTCTAAGGTCACCCAAGGGGTCTCTAAAACATTGGGCATTACTCATTATCTCCATCGTGCCTGGAGCCTTCAGTCTTCAGGAAAAGTAGAAAGAGCCAACCAATTCTTAAAATCAACAATAAAAAAAATTACCCAGGAGACCTCCCTCATGGAAGGGGCTCTCCTCCACACCCATATTGCCCCTAAGGAACAGGTTGATCTTAGTCCTTATGAGATGCTATATGGGAGACCTTTTGTTTATGTCAATGACCTCTTCCTAGATCCAGAGGCTCAGACCCTCCGGTCTTATACCATGGGCAATTCCAACAGGATATATGCTTGTGGGGTGTCAACCAGGACCCAAAATATTCTAAAGAGTCACCACTATGTGCTCCAGGAACTCAAGTCCTAATTACAGTCTGAAAAGATGGGTCCCCAAAGGCTCAACTCGAGCCCACATGGAAGGGTCCCTTCCCTGTAATACTTTCTACACTCACAGCAGTCAAGGGACCAGGACATGACTCCTGGATTCACTACTCACGAGTCAAGCTCTGCAAGAAAACAGGAGAGAACACTCAATACACCTGTGAGTCCCTGGGGGATCTCAGATACCTATTCAGGACTACAAACAGGTGCCATTCTAATGAACACCCCCAAAATCAAGTTTCAGGGATAAGATTTCTCAGGACAGCTCTAAAGAACCAACACAGCTTGGCAGGGGTTGCACTCCAAAACAGACAGGAGCTAGATCTCCTGATTCCTGAACAAGGAGGGACTTGAGCCATATTGAATAAGATGTGTTGTTTCTGGGTGAATACCTCCAGCTAAGTTAAAGAAAGACTCACAATCCTCAGGAAAAACATTCAGACCCCACAGGATCTCAAAGAACGAGCTGGAGAGTTCTCGGGGTGGCTACAATCTCTCTTTGGGGAATCCTCCTGGCAAGGCGGGGGGGTTGGAGTTGGCTAATGCCCCTGCTAATCCCTGTCATCACCATACTGATGCTGCTTATGATTGCTCCATGTATCATCAATTGTCTAACGCATTTTGTCTCTGCCCAGGTCAACAAGCTATAACATGCAGTGCCAGTTCAACAAGGATATATAAAACTACAGCCGACCGTAGAAAATATCACTCACGCTTAGATGGACACCGCTATAAGGACTCTGAGGCTTAAGACTAGCAAGAGAGGAGGCCCAATGCCCCTCACCATCCAAGTTCAGCAGGAAGTAGCCAGAGAGACCTCGATGCCCCTATTCCCCAAGAATTGGGCCTCCCATCTCTTGAGGGGGGAATGTTAGATAGTTAGAATAGGAAAAACAAGTCCAGAACGGAGGTGGCTAAAGGACAAAGAAGGGAAAAGCCCACGAACATAGAACAAAGGTAGGTCTGAGGACCTCAGGTGAAACAAACAGCCCTCCTGGCTAGCCCAGGTTACACAGGGCAGGCCCAGGGGGAGGAGAGAAAACATATAAAAGGGGGAGCGAAATTGGGCCGGGGCCTCTCTTCTCTTTGTGTCTTTTGGGTCAACGCACCCTCACACCTCGAGGAGGTATTTTCCTTTACTTTCTAAATAAAACAGCTGTAACATGGAGCTGTAACACTTGTCCATCCATTGCTTCAAATTTTTGCTGAAGCAAGATAGAACCAAGGAAATTACACATTCCCCCGACAGACCCAACTGTGCACTTCAGAACCAGCTGGGTGTCTCCTGAAAATGCAGATCCCCAGGCCCAGAACCAGCCTTTCGGGGCGGAGTTTGAGACTCTAACCTCCTGAACTTTCCAGGTGGTGCTAATGGTAAAGAACCCGCCTGCCAATGCAGAAGACACAGAGACACAGGTTCGATCCCTGGATCAGGAAGATCCCCTGGAGAAGGGAACAGCTACCCACTCCAGTAATCTTGCCTGGAGAATTCCATAGACAGAGGAGCCTGGCGGGCTACAGTGCAACGGGTTGCAAAGAGTCAGACACGACTAAAGCAAGTTAGCACACACATGCCAGCCAGCTGGGACTGATGCAGGCATGTGTAAGACGACCGCCACTGCAGCAAAGGACGGGGGTGACCCGCACCCCAGATCCCCATGCCCCAGCGCCCCACCACAGACCACCTCTGGCTCCTGGGGCCCCAGTGAGCTGCTCAAGCCTCTGGATTTCCCTGGCCTTCCAGCAGTGGCTACATGCCCAATGCCATATGAAAACCATCTGCTTTTGCAAAAAGTGGCCAGAGGCATGGAAAAAGTCCCAGTCAGCCAGACCTAAGACAGATAAAGGCTCATTTCCAGGTGGTTGAAGAAGTGTTGGTCTTGAGGAAGGAGGATGGCCTGAGGCTGGAGGGCGGGGCGGGAAGAGAAGACACAGGAAGATCCACAAAGCTGGGCTGGAAGGCACCCTGAGCCAGTCAGGAAGGAGGCCCTTCGGGGCGGGGGATGGAGGCAGGCAGTGATTCCCGCCGCCCCCCAACCCCCGCCTCCAACCTTGCAGGAGAGACAGAGCAGGCCTTCCAGGGGAGGGGCTTTAGAGTTACTTAATGTCTTTGCTGACAAAGGTCCGCCTAGTCAAAGCTATGGTTTTCCCAGTAGTCATGTATGGATGTGAGAGTTGGACCATAAAGAAGGCTGAGGGCTGAAGAATTGACGCTTTTGAACTGTGGTGTTGGAGAAGACTCCTGAGAGTCCCTTGGACTGCAAGGAGATCCAACCAGTCCATCCTAAAGGAAATCAGTCCTGAGTACTCACTGGAAGGACTGATGCTGAAGCTGAAACTCCAATACTTTAGCCACCTGATGCGAAGAACTGACTCATTGGAAAAGACCCTGATGCTGGGAAAGATTGAAGACAAAAGGAGAAGGGGGCCACAGAGGATGAGATGATTAGATAGCATCACTGATTCAATAGAAATGAATTTGAGCAAACTCTGGGAGATAGTGGAGGACAGGGGAGCCTGGTGTGCTGCAGTCCATGGGGTCACAAAGAGTCAAACGCAGCTTAACGACTAAACAACCACCACCACCAGCTCTGTCTTTGGGTTTCCAGTCAACTGTCAAGGACTCCTTGCAGACACTAATCCAACTTTAAAAATGCAAATACCCTTGACCTAATCCCCGGCCCCAGCTGCCCAGCCTCTCTGCTCCACGGGGTACCTGGGGCAGGGGTGGCAGCAAGGGCCCCCATAGCCAGGGGCCGGCAGGGCTGACAGGAGTATGCACGAGGGTCTCTTTTGCGTTTTAAAAGTGCACGTGCCTCTGTGCTCAGCATATTCTGAAGTTGGCCTCTGGGGGGAGCGTGCTGGCCAGGGACGCCAGCGCTCCACCTTTCGTGCAGTGGGCTCCCTCGCTGTGCATGGATTTCACAGAAGACTCTGCTGTGCTGGAGACAGTCTCAAGCAGCTGTCGGGAACAGACCGCACAGGCATCCCTTCGCCACCCCACCCCATTCCCTTAGCGCCTGCCCCAGGCTCCCCACAGGGCGGACACAGTGTGTTCTGTCTCGAAGCCAGGAGGGCCCGCTTGTGAGAATGTGACAGGAGATGTGGTGCTGGATCCCGCGGGCCCAGGAGCTGCGGGGGGCTGAGGCCCCGCACAACCTCCCTCTGCCCACACTGGAAGCAGCCGCTCCCTGGCCTGCTGCCGACCGTCCCCTCACTGGCCACGCTCTGCATGCACGGCCTCCTCTCAGTCTGTCTCACCTCAGGCTCTTTGCACGTGCCGGGTCTGGCCCAGGAAGCCCTTGCGGGACTCTGAGCTCAGCCGAGCCTCTCATCCTCGGGCCGCACCCGGGTGCCCTTACGAGAAGCCTGACCGCAGTCCAGCCTAATTAAGACATTAGTTAGGGAACATTGCTGCACCCCTCTCTTTTTGCCTCAGCCTCTGGCCCACGTTCATCGTCAGGCGTCCGTGGAACTGCCAGGGGCAGGGACAGTGCTGGTCTCACTCACTGGCACCCCAGCTGAGCACCACCTCTGCTACGTTTGTGCTTTGTCTTTGGATCACCCCAGCATAGCCCACCGTCATCCCAGACGACAGCCCTGGTGGTGGTCAACCTGGATGCCCCGGCCAGATGGACCAGCGGAAAACAGTCCACTGTGAGGGGGGGGTCCTTCTCAGCCCCTCCACCGCCCTGGACCCAGCGCTGGGGCCCTGGACTGTCTGTGGCCCCCAAGCGGGAGGAGGCATCTCACATGGCCAGCTCTGCCCCGTCCTGAGCAGGGGCCTGCGCCCTCCTGGCGCGCAAGGATTCTGAGCATCACCACCTGTCTGTCCAGTCCCGCTCAGCTCAAGGCCTGTGCGCCCTGAAACCTGGTCTCTCCCCCAACCCTGCCTGTCTCTCTGCCACACTTTTGCATCGTTTGTTTTTTTCCAAAGGGCCACCACAAGGAAATCCAAGCCTCTCCCGACCCCCATCCAACCTGCTAGTGAGTTCCGAGGCCCGCCCCTGCACTCTCAGGCCCTTTTCGCCCCCTTGCCACCACCGGGCCCACGAAGCCTCGAGCTCTGCCCTGGCTCGGTCCGCTCCTGTGTCTCCAGGCGGTCACTCGACACTCGTCACCCTTGGGGCCTCGGCCAGGTCCTAGAGGCCAATCCTGGGCTGCGCCCCTGGGGCTTCAACCAGCAGGAGGCCCCAGCAGGCCAGGGGGTGGGACAGGGCGGAGGGGCTCCTGGCATGGCCCCAGCCCCTGCCCTGTCCCGCCTGCCCCCCAACCCAGGAGTCTTGTCGTGAAGTCGTGGTCACAGCCTTCCGCCCCTTTGGGTGGGCTGTCTTACTCCTCGGGACCCCAGGGTCAGCACTGCGGCCTTTTGCACAGGACGGTAGGGCCTCCTGAAAGCCTGAGTCTGGTCCAGTGCCTCCCTCGCTGGAGCAGCAGACTGCCACTGCGCTGAGAACCCAGAAGTCTTTATCACCCCCTAGGAGAGTGCGGCTAAATCAGCGGTCAGGGGGCTAAGTGGCCGGGTTGGATATTTTTTCCTTTCTTTCTCTCGCTTTTGTAAATGACTGGAGCAGAGGGAACAGCAGAAAAGGGAACAGAAAACAGACTCGAGTCAGCACTTGTTTTGGTAACATGCAAGCTGGCTGAGTCAAAAGGTGGCGTCTTACTGCGGGTGGCCACACACTGGGGAGCCCTGCCTGCCCTCGAGCCCCTCCTCGCCGCCTGGCTCAAGGCCTCAGACACGCAGGCCCATTCCTGCCCCGGAGCCTTTGCACCTGCTGTCTCTTCGGCTTGACTGCCCTTCCATCTGCTCCTCCCAAGTCTCCTTCCCCTGATGTCACCTCCTCCGAGGGGCCCTCCATAATGGGCCCACCTGAGACGGGAGTGTTAAGCTTTGCTTATGTTCCTGAAACATTCTGTGTCGACTTGGCTGGCCTCAAAAGTTCTCGCTAGGATTCCCTTTCTAGAGCGTTTCCAGTTAGAGAGGCGGAAAGACCGGATCCTCCTGTTGTTTGGCAGCCCAGTGTGTGGACGGAACCACAAACCTAACAACTCACATGCGGCCCTCAGTTCCCCAGCCCGCTGCAGACCTTGCTGGGGTGTCGGACTGCCGTTGCTTCATCTGGCCCCGAGCCCCACCGAAAGGCAGGAGGGTGCACACCTGCTGGGCGGTCAGCAGAGAGGGACCCAGGGAGGGGCTTGTCTCCCCAGGGCCAGCCACCAAGGGCAGGAGCTCAGCCCACGGCCCTCACATCGCCCGGCCACCAGCTGCCCCCAGCAACGGACCCAGGGTAGCCGAGCCCCTCAGTACCCGCAGGTCCAGGAGTCATCATCCCCAAGGGTCCCCTGAAACCTGAAGTTCCACTGGCAGGGGACCCTGCCAACTCCCACTGACCGGCGAGGAAGCTGAGGCTCTAGAGCAGGGATGCGCTAGGGAAGTCATGTCGTGAGGCGAGGAGCCCCACAAAGTGCTCAGGCCTTGGCCCTGGACTGGAGCTGTGCCCAGCACAGAGACCTAGAGGGCAGAGGGGCATAAAGCATGCCTGGAGACTCTGGTACCCACTGCCGGGCAGGGCCGCCTGTGTTGGGGCTGATGTAAGCGCATCCCCGGGAGACACTTCTGTCTCCTGTGTGCCCCCCAGCCCAGCCCCACCAGCTCACCTGGGCCTGGAGCTCGGCAGGCTCTGACTGCCCCCATTGCACCTCCAGGGAAATCAGTCCTGAATAGTCATTGGAAGAACTGATGCTGAAGCTAAAACTCCAATACTTTGGCCTCCTGATTCGAAGAATTGACTCATTTGAAAAGACCCTGATGCTGGGAAAGATTGAAGGCAGGAGGAGAAAGGGATGACACAAGATGATATGGTTGGATGGCATCACCGACTCGATGGACATGAATTTGAGTAAACTCCGGGAGTTGGTGATGGACAAGGAAGCCTGGCGTGCTGCAGTCCATGGAGTCACGAAGAATTGGACACGACTGAGTGACTGAACAACAATCCTTGGAGCCAATATTCTGCTGACGACTTTTTAACTTTAAATTGTATATTTAACCTCTATATCTTATCCCAATTTTAGCAATAGCGCTTGCTTACCACCCACGTCATTTGCTCAACAAATATTTGTTTTGGGAGCTGGGCTCACAGTGCTGAACAAAACAGGCAAAATCCTTCTTCCCGAGTTCATGTTCTAGTGTGGAAAAACAGATAATACACTGAATGCGCGAGTAAATTATGTTCCCAGTGCAATTGATTTTTGGATGGTAATTTGGCAAAAGTTACTGGCCTGCTCTCTGACCCAGAAAACCCACCGTTGAAAGCTGTACATGAAGCTGTGCAGGTCTGCTCTGTTCTGTGTCATTACGTATCAGAGCAAACATGCGGGAACAATCTTAAAGCTAGTTAGTGGTATTTACCATTACATTTAATTGGTAAGTAAATTGTGGTGCCCAGAGACCAGAATTTGCAGCTCAGCATGATGGTGCGTATTCTAGGATCTGGGCTGACACAAAGCCTGTCCGCCTGGCGCAGTCTACGGACAGCGAGCAAAGCATGCACTCTAAACTGCTTTCCCACAGGCAGAGGCATCTCTGGGGCACCGGGGACCCCAGCAGTGGCAGGCAGCACCGCACACCTTCCAGTGTTCGCCTAGCTGGGCCTGGACAGAGGCCGCCCGGGCTGAGGAGCCCCACGGGTGGCTGTTGGGGACGCACCTGGAAAGGCGCGCCGTGTCCAGCTGGCACTCAGTCGTGTACACACGTGTGCTCACAGATCCTCCAGTGTGACCCTCCTGACCCCCCGGGTCCCTTGTAACTGGGCTGCTTCTCTATGGATGAAGAAGGCACCTCTGGGGAGATCAATGCCTCGCTTCCCCAGGGCATGTTTGCCCCGGGGGAGTGTGTCCAGTCAGGGTCAAAGGGCACAGGTCACAAGGTTGGGTCCTCTCCCCAGGACCAGGGCCGGGAAGAATGGGGTGTCCGTTCTGCACCTGTGCTGTGCTCTACTGGACAGACAGATGGCTGCGGCAGGAGGTTCCCAGGTCAGCGGGGATGAGGGCCTTCACTGCAGGAGACACACGGTGCACACGCACACGCCTCCCTCACGTCTCCCCTGCAGACCCGCGGAGCTCCCGCACCAGCTCCAGGTCCGAGGCTGTCACTGACAGCCCCCAGGGCACGTGACAGAGAAGCAGGCTGGTGCGCGGCCCAGCTCCTCCGGCCAGCTCCCTCCTGGCCCACCGGGGCACAGGGTCGAGGCCTCGTCCACAGAGCTCACGCCAGGCACTGCCTCCGCCTGGTCAAGATGCCTGATCTGTTCAGAATTGCAAGCGGGCATCACGTGTCATTTCCCCGGGGGAGTTGTGGCCAGGAAACGGTTTGCCCCCTTCCCGGTGCATACAGTGAGTGCATAATCAATGCTCAGTACACTGCACACAAGGTAGGAAGTGCCAAGCAAGGGTCTCAGACAGGAACTCAATGGAGTGGTGGCCCTGTGGGCCGGGCCCGCCTGTGGTCTCTTCCAAGTGAAGCTGGAATCGGGCAGCTGCGGGTCTGTGGAGCAGACAGCCCTGGAGACACAGAGGAGCAGACACCCAGCCTCGGGCGTGGAGCTGGGGGACCAGGGGCTGGACATCCACGGAGCCCCTGTGTCCCCCCCACGTCGCAAACCAGATTCAGCCCCCAGAATCACTCCATCTCCTGGCAGGGCCAAGGAAAACAGCATGCCAATGCAGAGTTATCAAGTTCTTTCTTCTTTTTATTGGCAAATATATTTTTATGAAGAACCAAAGAAAATATACATAATTGTAACATATGTACACCAGCTTTATAGATTTTATTTCAAATTTACACAATGTTGATATGTTATTAAAAGATTTTCTGTCGATGCACCTATGTACACTTTATTTACATACATTCATAGGATGTGAAATAAACCTCTCAAAACAAGCTAGTTCATTTGATATTAATTTCTAGACAAAACAAGGAATGCACTTCTAGATCAGGGCTTGGGAGACTCTACTAGCTCTCTACAGCAGCCCTCTCTTCCTGAAGGTGAAGGATTTGTCTGCAAACAGGACGAGGGGCTGGGCCACACGGCACCGTCACCCTGGGGCAAACCTGCGTCTGTCCGTCTCTCCCGCACGTTTAACTCAAGCACATGCACTACCGCCTTGCCGAGAGGGGTTTTTTCACCCAGCCCGCAGCCACCCAGCGGCCAGGTCCTGCCCCTGCACCGCCCTGCGCGCGGACTCTGGCGGTCAGGCCACGGAAGGAGCCCCGCCCACGACACAGTGCAGCCTGGACTTCTGGCCTACTTCCTTCTTCCCCGCACGCTCCCTCCGGGAACTGACATTTCAACACTGCGCACTTCTTCCCCGGCAATCGAGTGCTGGCCCCGGCCCAGGCCCAGGCGGGGAGCCCGGCAGGAGGGGTTCTGTCTGGGCCGCGGAAAGTGCGGGGCACGCAGGTTGCCTCCGGCCGGCGCGGGCGCGTGCGCGCCGGGTCCCCGGGGAGGTGGCGGTGCTGAGTCCGCACCCCAGGGCTCCAGGTGGCCCAGATGGGCGTCACGTCCCTCCAACGGGGGCTGATAACTTATTGCTACCCAGTGCCTGGCGGAGGCGGCCGCTCGGGGGCGCGGGCCGGGGCGGGGGCGGGTCAGGGCCGCGGCAGCCGGCTGCTGCGCGGGAAGCGGTGCACCTTGACGTGCTTGGACAGGTGGTCGCTGCGGGCGAACTTCTTCTCGCACACGGGGCACTGGTAGGGCTTCACGCCCGAGTGCGAACGCCGGTGTCGCGACAGCTCGTCCGAGCGCGAGAACCTGCGGGACAGGGCGGTCAGCGGCCTCGCCCCCACCGCCCGGCTGAGCCCGTGGGGTCCGCGGGGAGGGCGCCGAGCCCACCCTGCCCCTCCCCCGCCGCCCCTCCAGGGAGGCGAGAGGGGCCGGTCCCCGTGCAGTGGCCTGAGGGCAGCTGGTAACCCCACAGGCCCCCCAACTGCAGCTGTGCCTCAAGCCCCTCAGACCAGAGCCTGGGGCCCCTGGGAGCATCCTCCACGAAGTCCCCCAACTGGGGGCGCAGGCTGGGGCGGAGGCCCTGACCAGCCTGCAGGGGAAGGGCCTTTGTCACAGCAGAGGAGGGGTCCTCAGACTTGACCCCACAACTCCTGGACCCTGCCTGCCTTCCCAGCAGCTGAGAGGTCCCAAGACGACACCACGCCCTGCAAGGTGCTCGGAAGCCTCCACGGCGGCCCAGCTGCCTCCCTGTCGCAGCCCCACCAGCTGCTGCGAAGGAGCAGCGGCCACGGACCCCAGCTGACCACAGGGCTCAGCTCTTGCCATGGCCGACCTCAGGGACTCCAGCCTCTCCCCACTCCTGAGCTTGATCCTGGCAGTGAGACCCCACCCTGTGCATACACACTGTTGTGCTTTGCGCTCTGCCTACACGAACAGCCCTGGGACATGTGCCCAAACCGTCCCCTCTATCCGGAAGGCTCTTCCCACGCATCCCTTAGCCCTCAGCATAAATGTCACCTCCTCAGGAAAGCCCTCCAGGATTGCACCCCACCCACAGCTGGGGCCTAGAAGCACTAGGCGTTTCTCCTTTCTGCCTCTGCCACTGCAGCAACTTTAGTTTCCAAGCTTTTGATGAACGTCTGTCTGAGCCACTAGACCGTCAGCTCCATGAGGAAAGGCATGTGCCCCGCGGCCAGCCCAGCACCTGGTGCCTGGGGTGCTTGGTCTGTGCGTCAGTGAGAGAGCAGACACAGCAGCACCTCGGGAGGACAGAGAGCTGTCAGAGAGGCAGCCCTCGCCAGCCCCGGGGTGTACAAGCACCCAGGGCACATGCACACACACAAACATGCCACACTAAAGCCTCTGCCTGCAACTGCAGGGGGCCTGGGGCTCCATCCCTGGGTCGGGAAGATCCCCTGAAGGAGGGTATAGCAACCCACTCCAGTATTCCTGCCTGGAGAATCCCCATGGACAGAGGAGCCTGGCAGGCTACAGCCCATGGGTCATAAAGAGTCGGATACGACTGAGCACGGGGCACACACATGCACGTGTGCACACGCTCACCCACGTGAACACACACACACAGGAGCATCAGGCCCAGCACCCCTGTTGCTGGACCCACGCACGAGAGGAAGGTGGGGTGGTGCCTGCAGCAGCCGTCCCCGCCCCGCCAAGGAGGAGTCAGAGGCTCGGCCGGGCCTGACCCTCCAGGTGGAAGCCCAAGACCCACAGCTGTACGGGGAAGACTGAGTGGGGGCCTCAGCCCAGAGGCGTGGAGGACAAGCTCCACCTTCCTCACTCTCCTGGTGCCCAGAGCGCGTCCAGGCTCCTGTGCTTGGAAGCTGGTGTTCACTTCACGGCCCGGGTGCCTGCGTGCAGGGCAGTGCCGTCAGCACCTTTGGCAATGAGACCCTGGCCCATCTGCCATGAGAGGAAACCTAGGTGCAGAGATGTGAGGCCCTGACCCAGGGTCAGCGGCCACAGAGCGGCCGAGGCCAGAGCAAAAGGGGCCAGACCCAGGTCTTCCCGTCCTGGTGACCACGGGCAGCCTGGCCTCCCCCAGAGTGGGCAGGGTGCCCCGCACCCCTGCAGCTCAAGCGGTTGGAAGGAGCACCAAGGTTCCGGCCGTCAAGGGCCAGCCCGGGACCACCCACCCCAGCGGGAGTCAGGGCCCCCAGGGCAGCAGCAAGGAGGCTCCGCGACGGCCCCCAGCCCCACGCCTCCCCCAGCACGAAGCACAGGGTCAGCCTCACCCTCCCACTCAGGGAGCCAAGACCAGCTCCGCTGGAGACACCACCCCGGGGAGGGCGTGAGGACAGGGGCCGCGAGGAGGCCGGATGGCTCGGTGCGAGCCCGTGTAGCCCCAAGCAAATGCGGGCCCGTCCTGGTCCTCAGGGTCCTCTCTCTTCCAGTGGAGCCTTGGGGTTCTTGTTGACCTTCCGAGGCTCGTCTCAGAGGCCACAGTGGACACACAAGGCAAGTGGCCTCTGGTCGGGGGATGCCTAGGAGGGGTGCATAGCAGGGACAGCGGCTCCGAGAGCAGCCCCCGCCCCCGGATGCCCCCTCCCCTCTCAGGGTCCTGTGACCTGAGCTCCCAGATGACCCCCAGCCCACCTTCTCCCAAACCACAGCCACACAGGATGGGGAGGGCGGCTACGTCTCAGCCTCTGTGGGCAGCAGACCCTGCTCCTCCTGCCTGACCACCTGGCAAGTCACCAAGCTCTCGGAGGTGCTCCCCAGGCACAGGGAAGGGCACACCAGGTGCCAGGACTGAGGGTGCAGAGCGGGTGCGGGGCCCACGGCCGCGAGCTGGGCCCTGATGAGTGTCGACCACAATCCCCATGGCTGGGCTGCAGGGAAGCACAGGTTCAGGGGGCCCTCCGTCAGCCAGAAAGCCGACACTGTGAGCACCCAGGCCGAGGGTGGCGGTGGGGACGTGGGGCCAGGATCAGCGCGGGGCTGCAACCACAGGCAGGGCTCGGGGCCTTGTCGCAGCCCCCGGCCCCATCTCAGCCTCCCCGTGCACCGTGGAGACCCGGGCCCCACCACTGCCCCAGGAGTGGAGGAAGGAGGGCACTCTCCTCAGATGGGACAGGATCTCTGCAGAGAACAGGGGAGGCCGGTGTTCAAGAGGGAAGCGGGAACTTCTAGGCAGAGGCCGACAGCACCTCCTACGCGCGGCCTCAAGCAGGCCCATCCGGCCCGAGCCCCGTCCCGGCCTCTGGAGCCGCGTCCCTATGAGGAAGAGCAGGGACTCCAGGGTCCACGATCAGACACCGAAGGAAGTGGTGGGAGGTCGCCCAGGCCAGGGATGACCCTGGGGGACAGCGCTCCTGGCCCTCAGTGAGCAGGACACAGGACAGGCGCCAGAGGGAGACAGGCAGCTGCTCTTCGCCAGGACCACCAGGAAGGAGAGGGTCTGGGACGCAGAGCGCCCACTGGGAGGGCAGGCGTGGCGCAGGGGGTGGCCCACCCCCTCTGGAGGTGTGGAGGGGCTGCTGCAGGGCGGGCCAGGCCTATGGCCTGCCGGGTGGGGTGGGGTGGGCAGGGAGCCTGGGCCAAGCCCCTGCCTCAGCCACCTCCCAGCTGGGTGATGGTGAGAACTGCATGCCGGCTCCGGCCACGTTTCCTTTCTCTAACGTGGGGCGGCAGAGGGTGAGATGTTGGATAGCATCATCAACTTGACGGACATGAGTCTGAGTAAGCTCCGGGAGTTGGCGATGGACAGGGGAGCCTGGCATGCTGCAGTCCATGGGGGCGCAAAGAGTCGAACACTACTGAGCGACTGGACAACGAAAGTGGGACGAGAGGCTGACGCCTGCTCACAGGCTCAGGATGACGCAGGGCGCCCGCCCAGCACCCCGGAGCTGTGTCTCACTGTCTCACTCCTCAGCCCTTTCCTCCCGGCCCAGAGCTGATGCCTGGAGGCTGATGACCTCGGGGAAGAGACAGGACTCCTGGCACACGAGAGCGCTGCCCAGTGAGAGGTGGTGGCCAGCCCGGCCCTGGGGCTGCACGTGGAAGAGGCATGCTGGCCTCACCACGGCGGGGTGTGCTCTGTCCCCGTGGAGGATGACTGCATCTTTCTGGGCCTCGGTTTCCCCCTACCTAAAACGAGATGGTGCCAACAAACCACAGGGGTGCTGGGAGGCCTCAAAGAGACCAGGATGTGGGAAGGAAAGAGCCAGAGTCATGGCGAGACCAGCGACAGCCACCCCCGGAGGAGAGTGCTGGAGACACAGGCCACTGGGGGCCGTGCCAGCCCGCGCTGCCCGAGGGACCCTGGCGGGCAGACCACATGAGCCTGAGGTCCAGAATGAGGTGTCTGGATAGGAATCTAAGCGTATCTGGGGGTGTGGAAGTCCTGAGGGGCAGAAAGGTAATGAGGCCCCCGTGGAAGGAAGCACGGAAGCCAAGGTGGGGATTTGCAGAGGGGAGCCCAGCTCTAAGACCCTCAGGACAGTGCCTGGCACTCAGAAAGTGCCTGGTGAGCTGGCCACTGTCACCCTCCCCCCTGTCCTGTCCTGACAGAGCTGCCCCGAAGTCAGTCCACCCTCCCACCCACATGCTGGAAGGACGCCCCTCTGCCACTCGGCTGGCAGATATGACCACGTGGATGGGACACTCCACTCATGGGCGCATAAGCAGCAGTTCATGGTCCCTGAAGACTAACCAGCGAGACACGGCCCCCGCAAGGGGCAGGCGCCCTCAGCTCCCCACCTGGCAGGGACTCTGCCTCACGTGAGCCACACGTGACCCATGAGGGCCAGACCCAGGAGAAGCTGCCCGCCTGGCTGATGGCAGACACGGCTCCCAAGGGCTCTGTAGAGACCTCACGGTGCCAGGCTCCCACCGTCCCTCCCCCACTCAGGGGTCCTGGGCAAGACCACGCAAGGGTTCAGGCAGTGCCCACCATGAATTCCACTCTGGGTTACACACCTCCCCCCATGGGGAACTCACGACCTGCCCCCCTGATGCCCTGGGCCGAGGGTCCTGTCTGCCCTCCAGGATAGCCCGGAACTCAGATCCTCTTCTCCCAGGGGAGCGGCTGAGTGGGCGGCCTTGACCATGACTACACCCTTCCTCCCAGCCTCAGTTCTGGGGGGATGGACAGTGCCCAGGACTGTGAGGCTGCCCACGGCCCCACCCCCACCAAGAAGACAGCACTGGCCTGGGGGTCTCCAGGTGCCACCCTGCAGCGTGGGTGCCGCCAAGTGGAAGCGGGGTGACCCCTCCCAGGTCCCTCACACTCTGACCTCATCCAAGAATGGCACACGACCCAGACAATCCCTGCACACACGGCCCTGGGGGACAGAGGCCGCAAGCAAGCCTTCCACTCAACAGATGAGGAAACTGAGGCTTGGCCAGGGGACCACGGGAGGGCACTGGCCATGGGGCAGAGCTGGACCGGAGTCCACGCCCTGCCACCAGCCGCCCCACCCCTGGGGTCAGGATATCCCCTGCTGCGGCTGGACTGCAGCAGGGCCCCGGGTCTGCCCACCGACCCTGGTTTTCCCGCCGGCTGTTGGGCCTGCCCTGAAGCACACCGGCTGACTCTGCCTGATGCTGTGGGCAGTGCAGGGCTGGAGCTGGGCTCCCGGAGCCCTCAGGGCTGTGGGTGCCAAGGCAAAGCCCCTTCTCTGGCCAGCTCAGCACCTCACAACCCGGGACGCTGGGCACAGGGCTCCCATCCGTCCAGCCTCAGCCCGCCGCGACGCTGAGGCCAGCATCTCCGGCCTGGGGCCGGCTCTCCCCCGCTCTCAGGAGCAATGCCGTCAGGAAGCACCGGGTGTCGTGTGCACCCATACACACGCATGGGCACAAACATGCAGCGTGCACAATCCCGTGTGGCCACACGTGCCCCTTGTGAGGCTCCGGTCTGCACAAAGCCAAGCATGCCTCCCACCCCCTCACACGGAAGCCACACTAGGCAGGACCGAGTGTGCAAGGAGCACACGTGCCTCCCGGGCTGGCCAGCTTCCTGCAGGGGGGCGTCCTGAGCATGTCATCCCTGACCTGTGCCAGAGCCTCAGGAAAAGGTTCCCTCCCAAGAGGGCGAGCCTGCCCAGGGGGACTGGGGGTGGCCCATGGGGGTCCTACCCGCTCTGCCTGCCCAGGGGCTGGGTGACCCTGGGCAAGCCCCCCACCCCCGCTTTGAGAGCTGGGTCCCCCACCGTGCACCGAGTAGAGAGCCTGGAAGCAGTCTCCCGCTTCTGGCTTGGCACCCGAGCCTGGAGCCCCCCCAGTGGCCTTTCTGGCGTACCCAGCACAGCGCCAGGTCCCCCAGGACGGCTGTCAACTGGCTGGGCCTTCAGGCTGTACAGGCAGCTGCTTCTGGCCCCTGGGCTCGACCCCATCAGCAAAGGGCTGCGTGCCCGCCAGTTACAAAGCTGCTCCAGCTTCCGTGCGCTCAGCGATGAAGGGAGTTGAGAGGTGGTACTTACCCTTGGGGTGCCGTGGGGTCGCGCGGCACGCACACGCGCAGCACGGGAATGCCGCGGGGATGTGCAGTGCGCAGCCGCCCTCTGCGGCTCTCAGCAGCCCAGGCGCCATCAGGGGAGCCCTTAGCATGGCCCAGCCCCTCCCCGGCACAGCCACAGCCTCACCTGGTCACCGTGAAACTGTACTCCAGCACTCGGAGACACAAGGGGACCTCTGGGCCTGCCCACCCCCTCCCCGCCCTAAGCAGCCTTATCCAAGCGCAGAGGACGCGGTCTTGGCCACGCACCCCGGGAGCAGAGGCGCGCAGGCCCTGCGCAATGCCTGGCCGCCGCCGCCATACTGACCTCCAGCCGCAGCCTGGCCAGGTGCAGGCGAAGGGCTTCTCGCCCGTGTGCCGGCGCAGGTGCGCCTTCAGGTGGCTGCTCTTGGTGTACATCTTGCTGCAGCCAGGGAAAGTGCACCTGTGCATTTTGATGAGTTCAGCCGCCGGGTTCTTGGGGAACTTCTGGCCCACGAGGAGGCCCGCGGAGCCGGGCCCCAGGGGTCCCGACCCAAGGGGCTTGGCGGCGATGGGCACGGGGGCAATGCGCACGAACTTGGACGGCAAGCTGAGGCTAGATGAGGGCAGCACCTGGGGCACAAGTGTGAAGGTCTGGCCCTGAATACTGACCAGCAGCTGCGCCACCCTGACGGCCTCCGGGGGCTGCCCCGGGGAGGCGGGCTCGGCGCCCGACTCCTGCTTCACCGGCACCGGCTGGATCTGCAGCAGCAGGGGGACTGGGGGGTCGGGGGCAGGGGCCCCAGCTGGGCCCTGGCTGCCAGCCGCACCAGCCCCCGGCGGAGGGGCGCAGCGCTCTCTGCCGCTGGCCCCGGGGTGGAGGTGGCCTCTGTGCGGCCCAGTGGAGAGCTGGCCACAGGTGTCCAAGTCCTTGCCACTGCCCTCTGGGGCCTGCTTCACCGCTGGCTCCATGTTCTCCTCCAGAAACTCTTCAATCTCCTCCAGGGTGGGCTGGAAGGGCCGAGGGACATCATCGGGGTTGCCCACGGGGAACTCGGGGAAGCTGAAATGCTCCCCCTTCACGGGGGCCGGTGTTTTCCGCCAGGTCCCCCAGGCCATGGGGCTGCCATGAGCCGCAACGCCGCTGCCCAGGGTGGCCTGGGACAGCAGGAAGTCCAGGATACTGTCCTGGCCCTCAGCCCCCCGGCCGCCTCCATAGCAGGAACACAGGGTTTGCGAGTCGGGGCTGGCACAGGAGCAGAGGCTGGAGGCGTCACTGTCGTCCTCGGAGAGGGGCGAGGGTAGCATGTGGTACGCTCGCCCATCACCCAGAAAACAGACGGGGCGTTTCAGCGACGAGAAGGTCTCGTCCACTGGGAGCAAGTGGTCCACCATGCTGGCCTGGCGGCTGCAGAGAAAACCAAAAAGGCCCCGTCAGGAAAGCAGCGCAGTCAACCCCCTCCTTGGAGGCGCCTGGCTCCACGCCGTGGCCAGCCACAGCCTCCCGCCACCCCAGGCCTGGATCCTGCCTCCATCCATCCGATGGGGGAACGCTGCAAGCGTGTTTTCCGGAATTGCACCACCTGTTTGTAAAAGTGCTCTCCAAGCCCATTGCACAACCCGGCTCTTGCGGCTTCACACAGATTTTTCAGAACAATTCTGAGAAGGAACACGCATGTCTGAGTGTGAGTGCATGTGAGGGAGAGGGTGGGCGTGTGAGGAGGCGCTCTGCACCCCCAACAGCCAGGCGGGAACCCCATCCAGCTGAGCAGAGTCGCCATCATTCCTGGACAACTGACCTTGGTCCCGTTCCTGCAGAATTGCTGGCGGGGGTTGTTGGGGGAGGAGGATGGCCACATGCCCTCTGACCCCCTGTTGCTGCAGCTTGGGTAGGTTTGCCAGATTGAGCAAATAAAAATAAAGGCCACCCGGTTCAACTTGAAACTGAGTTTTAAAAAAATGAACAACTTTTAACAGAAGTATGTCCAAACATTGGATACAGCAGGCTTATACTAAAAAATTGTTTCATCTGAGAACTCAAATATAAATGAGGAGTTTGTATTTCAACCAGACAAGTCTACTCTGAGGCATAAATTAAAGACCCCCTCTCAAGGGCTGTCTGACCACCTGAAAGGGGGCAGCCCACCCACAACCTGGTCCTCGGGCCCACCACATCTCGGCTGCCTCTCCAGTGAATTAGGGACAGGCTTCCACCAAGCACCCTCCACTGGACTGGGCACCTTCAGGGGATTCACCAGTGGTGGAAGGGCCCTGCCTTGCGATAACTCAGGGAGAACATACCCCAGTCCCAGGGCCCAGCTACTCCCGCCTTTGACTCACAGCTGCCGGGCAGACGATGAGACCCCCAGCCAGCACCCTGTGGAGCACTCACCCAGCTCACGCCGCCTCCCTACCAGACCCGGGCCCCTGTGGTGCAGGCTGGGCGGTCGCCTCTGGTTGTGTTCCCAGCCCCTGGTGAGGCTTCTGGTGCCCAGGAGGGGCTCAGGGCACGTCAGCAGAGAGGACAGGGGCAGGCTGAAGGCCATGCGGGTCGGTGTCCAAGGAGAGTCAACAGTGGCTGTGACAGGGCCACCTCTGCAGACCTTTGTCCCCACCCAGTGACCATGGCGGGTGTTTACTGAGTTGAGGAAGGGGAACGATCTGCAGCTAAAGCAGACAGTCTTGGCCGCCGGGCACCACGTCCGCTCCCACTACAACCATCTCTGTCTCAAGCACTCGGCCTGGGCCCGGCACTGCCCGACGGTCAGCACCGCCCAACAGTCAGCAGGCCCAGCCAGTGGTCAGGACCTCCCAGGGCCAGGCCATCCTCAGCTGTGACCTGGGGCCAGTCCTTGCTCCCCCAAACCCCAGTCTCCCCACCTGTCCCATGTGTAATGACCCGGCCAGGAAGCCTCACAGAGCCCCAGGAAAATAAGGTGCAAGTCTGCATCCAGGGCAGGGTTTGCAGGAGAAGTTTGGCTTTTTAGGTAAGGAATTAAAGCTGGGAGTTTTCACTATTCAGTGAATCAGGTGCTGAGAAGGCATGAAAATGCCAGATAATGTGAAGAACAAAGCCCACACTCAGCCTGAGACCCCAACCTCCACCCCGTCGCCCACACTGAGCTCCAGTCTCTGCAGCTTGTCAGCTGTGTGACCTCAGGCAGGCAGTACAACCTCTCTGTGCCATGCGTTGGGTGGGCATCCTGACAACTGTGCCTAGTTCCTGGGTTTTTGTAAGACCAATGAGCTTACACAAGCTGAGCACTCACTACAGGGGCAGACAGGCAGCACCAGCCGTCAGGGTGAGCCTCAAGGGTGAGGTCGTGGTCTTTCTCCCCTCTGCCGCCATGCTGAAAAACCCGGGGACTCCGGTCTTCCTAGAACCAGGCAGGAACCAGGCAGAAAGGCAGACCAGGCCTTGTCCCTGCCCTTGAAACTCTCCCCAGAAATGTGATCACTACCTGACTATTCCATGATATTGAGGAATTACAGTCAATATTTTTAAATGGGATGATGTATTGAGGTTGGTACATACTTTTCAAAGGAGGCCTTACACTTTAGAGACATAAACTAAGATATCCACAGATTAAATGATATAAAACAAATAAGAGGGGAATAAGTACAGCAAGACGGGGGAGGCGGGAACTTAAGAGAGCCCCAAAGGAACGGACCCAGTCTCCTCCCAGAAGGCTGGTGTGCCCCAGACCACTGCTCCACCTGCCCCACTCACAGGTTGTGCACAAGCTCACCAGCCTCAGGGCCCCAGGCCAGGGCCCCAGCACTTCCCTCTCCACAGACCCCTCTTCCCAGCCCTCTATGAGGGAGCCCCTGATTTAGATCCCTCAGCTCCGAAGTCACTCCCTGTGAGGTCTCCCTACCTGCCCACCACCCGCTGCTATACCACCCTGCATCATAGTCTTCCTAACAGTTCCGACTGCAGTTATGTATTTATGCACTTCGTTCTCGGTCTCCCCACCAGAATATAAGCCATTTGGACTGTCTACCCCCGAATCTGAAACAAGACCCTGGCCGCACTTTGCTGATGAGTGCAAAGGCCCGGGGGTGGGGCCCGCAGCAGACGGCATGGGTCCTCGGGCAGGTCTCCTCGGCGGGGAGGACGCGGACACAGAGCCCACGGGGCCCGCGGGGCGCCCGGACCGGCCCTGAAACACAGTAGCACGTGGCCCGGCCAGCGACGCAGGCCGCGAGGAGGGGGGGACGCCCTGTCCCGGGCAGCGTCCCCGGCCGCGGCCGGACTCCGCCCCTCCCCGCCCGGCCGGCCGGGCCTGCTGTTTATCCTCCCGGGGACACGGCGGCCGCAGGAACAACATGTAATTGATAACAAGCCGAGCGCCGGCCAAGGGCCTTCCATTGGGTCAGCGTGCAGACCACGGCGGGGGGGCCGCCCTTCAAAATAAGAGTCCCACGGCCGCGGCCTCGCACCTGTGGGGCGGCGGGGCTCCCCGCGCTCCGCCGGGTCCCTGGAGGCGGCGGAGTGGCTGCAGGGCCTCTGGCACCCGGGGACCCGTCACTCCCGGGGCCTGGGCCGGCAAACAGCAGGGGTGGAGGGAGGGCCCGAAGGGACCCGCAGAGGGGCGGGCGGGGGCGCCGGCGGGGGCGCGAGCTCCTGCCGCGTGACTGCGCGTGCGGGGCGCGCTGAGGGCCGGGTGGGGGCCCCGCGACGCCCCGGCGCGCGTGGGACCGCGCGTGGGAAGGGGCGGGGGAGCCGGGCTCCGCCTCCCCTGGGCCGGCCGCGGTGACCGGCAGTAACCCCTCCGCCCACAGGCCCCGCCGCGCCCGCCATATGGGTGGCCGGCCCGCGAGGGACGCGCGGACGCGTGGGGCCAGGCGCCGAGGCCGGCGCGGGGACTGGGCCGGTGCCGGTGGGCACGGGGGATCGCCGTCCCGCCTGCCCGGCCCCGGCCCCGGCCCCGGCCCCGCGCCGAGGGCCCCGCTCCGCCGACATCTCCCCCGACGCTCTCGCGGAGCCGGGACAGCCGTGCGGGCGCCCGGTCCGACGCGCAGAGGGCCCCCGGCGCCCCCGCCGGGCCCGGTCCAGGCGCGCCCGTCCTCGCCGCGCGCTCCCACCTGAACTCGGCACGGCCGGCCGGCGGCCAGGCCCGGCGATCCCGGGCCCACGCAGGCTGCGCTGGGGGCGGCGGCCGCGCGTCCCGCACTCACTCGCCTCGCCCGGCCCGCGTCGCTGCGGCCGAGCCCCCGCCGCCGCCGCCGCTTCTCGGCGCTCACTCCCCGGGCTCACGTGACGCGCCGGGCGCCGCGAAGGCTCGCAGGAGGCTCGGCTTCGGGCGCGCGCCCCATTGGCCCGCGCCGCGCGTCACGCGCCCCGGACCCGCCCCCCTGCCCCGCCCCCGGACACGCCCCTTCCCCGTCCCGGCCCCGCCCAGTAGCCCCTCCCAGGCCAAGGCCCCGCCCCTGCCCCGCCCCTCCAGTCGCCGTGGCCTGGCCGCTGCTGGCTCCCGAGGTTTTAGCCCAGGTGAGAACGAACGCGGGCCTGGCCTGGGGCTCCGAGGAGGGTCCACGCGGGCTGAGCGCCGCCGGACAGCCTCGGCCCGACCCTCCCTACCTCGCTCCCATCTGCAGCCCCGGGCAGCCAACAGGCAAAGCTGGGACTTGTACGGGACGTTGCTGGAGAGATGCGGGCGAGCGTCCGGTGAGTCGCCAGCCCACTCGGGACAGCGCGCTCGCTCGAGTCCGCGGCAGCCCCCGGGGGACAGGAGGCGCGGGACGCTGAGTGACCAGCCCTGGAGACACGTGCGCTGAAGGTGGCATCTTGCGCACCGTTTACACAAACCTGTCGTCTTCTCAGCCAACATGTTACGGATGAAGAGGACTCTGAGGCCGCGGTCCACCTGGACACAGCTGGTAAGAAGGGAGGCGGATGAGCAAGCCCGGTGGTCCATCCTCGCCGCCCAGATAGCATCTTCCAGACAACCTCGATGGTAGCCTGGGAGTGCCTTCTACAGAGCGTGCATCCTTACCTCCTGGTGTGGGAGGGGAAGAGCATTTCTGATTCTGTTCCTCTCCAGGACACTGCTGGAGCTGGAACTGATAGCTGGGACCTGTCTAGGCTCTCCGGAGTGCTGTGGGTCTGGGTTCCTAAGACTATGCGGGACATTGGACCCTGAGTCCTGGGACCCTCTCCATGCACGCCCCAGAGCCAGGCATACAAATCTGGCTGCCATCAGGGGCCAAACTGGGGCTCTGTGGGAGGGTTTGGAGGAGACTGGCCTCGAGATGGAGGATGGTGATGGTGCGTCTGCACCGCCTCAACATTCATGCAGGCCCTGGCCAGCATCTGCAGAACAGACCCAGCTGGCTCCTTCTTATAGAAGAGATGGAGGTCTGCAGGGTTCAGGCTCACTGCCTGGTCTCTGTGCAAGTGAGAGGCAGGCACATCCCTGCCTGTCATCGGTCCTTTGCTCCCCATACACTCTCAGGCCAGTCTTCCCCATCTTCTCACTGGCAATCACTCTGAAAGGTCAGAAGAAGCTTGGAAATGAAGGTGCATCCATGGCTTCAGCACGCCAGGAAGCTTCTGCACAGGCATGTACGGTTGTCACTTAATGTGGAAAGCAAGAATGGGAACTCGGTGCAGGACAGGAAGCCTGGTATGCTGCAGTCCCTGGGGGTGCAAAGAGTCGGGCACGACTGAGCAACTGAAGAACAGTAAAAAGAGATGAAGTTTACCAGAGGGAGGTGAGGGGTGGAACTGCAGGAGGGTGATCAGAAGGCACGAACTTCTAGGTAAGGATAAACAGCTAGGGATGTTACGTTGCTGTGGTTCAGTTACTAAGTCATGTCTGACTCTTTGTGACGCCATGAACTGCAGCACCCCAGGCTTCCCTGTCCTTCACTGTCTCCCAGAGTTTACTCAAGCTCATGTCCATTGAGTCGGTGATGTAACATACAGCATGATAAATATAATTAACTCTGCTGTGTGTTATCTATGGAAGTCATTAAGAGACTAGAACCTAAGAGTTCTTATCACAAAAACCTTTTTTTCTCCTTTTGCTTTTATTGTATCCATATGAGATACATACTAAACTTATCGCAATAATCACTTTACAACATGTGTAAGTCAAACCATTATGTTGTACACCTTATGCAGTGACATGTGTCAATTATGTCTCAGTAAAACTGGAGAAAAATAAAGAAACTGGAGAACAGTCAAGATGCTGTCTTACAGCCTGCATCAGATCATGTCGCTTCTCCGAACACTGAGCGGCTCCCGCCTCCCACTGTCTGCAGTGCCCTGCAGGCTTGGCCTCCAACCTGACCACGATCTTCGCTGCTCTTCTCTCACCCTTGCTGACATCACTGTGACCACACTGGCCGCTGCGGCTCCACAGACGTTACAGACACGATCCCGCCTCAGGGCCTTCACGCTTGCTGCTCCTGCTGCTTGTGTGAGCACGTTCCCAGGGCTGTATCGCCCTCTCTGGGATTTTATTCAAATGTTACCTTCCCTGGTGCTGGCTCAGAAAGTAAAGAATCTGCCTGCAATGCAGGAGACCCGGCTTTGATCCCTGAATCAGGAAGATCCCCTGGAGGAGGGCATGGCAACCCACTCCAGAGTTCTTGCCTGGAGAATCCCATGGACGGAGGAGCCTGGCGGGCACAGTCCATGGGGTTACAAACAGTCGGATACAAATAAGGGACTAACACTACCTTCTCAGGGAGCCCTGCCTTGACCACCCAGTCTCAAATGTTCACACTCCCCTGATATGTCCTCTTCCTCTATCCTGTTGAACTTTTCTTCCTGGTGCTTCTTCCCTGCTAACATATTATATATTCTGCATTTTGTTTCATTTGCTTTTTGTCTCCTCCAGAGAATGTAAGTTCCACCAAAGCAGTGATCTCTGTCCCTTCTGTCCCTTCATATCTCCAGCACCAAGCACTCAGTAAGTGCTCCATTGTGGAATTAATGAGTTTCTAAAAGACTTAAATGTGGTCAGCTTGGGAGAAATTAAACAGCTCTGAGGAATTGCTGCCAAACAGGTTAAGGAGTTGGTCACTGGGGAGTTTAGGAGACCCATTTTCCCCAGAGACCCAGAACACCCCTGGCCAGTTTCCATGGGGCTGCTCAGTAAAGGTGCCCCTACCTGGCTCATTCTCCCCTCCTGGTCAGACCTGCTCACCCTTCAGGTATCAGCAGCCCCTCAAGTCCCATCTCAGCCTTGCCTCGCACTGCAGGCTGGGTCAGGCTCGAATGCCTGTGCTTCGTGGCCCAGGGCCTGGAATGAGAGGGCTCTGATGTGTGTGTGGACTGAAGGAGTGAGTGAGTGAGGACCCTGGCAGCCCAAGCTCTGTGAAGGCAGGAAGTGTACGAGTCTTGGTTTCACAACATCCTCCTGCCTGGAAGGGCCTCGATGAGTGCCTGACAGATGGGTGGCTGAGCTTTTTGGGGGGCTGGGCCATTTCTTAGTTGCCCCAGGAAGCCCACAGTACCCAGCTTGGGGCGGGGGGAGTGTGTCCAGTAGAACTTTCCATGATTGAGAACGCTGTCCACTAAGGCACCGCGTGCGGCAGTGCATCGGACAGCCTGGGGACTGGAAAGAAGGACAGAGAGGACGAGACCGGCTGAGGCCGGGGGGATGGCAGCAGCCCGTGGGGCGCGCTCTGTGACACAGGCCAGCCACGACGAGACAGAAGCTGTGGGGGAGCCAGGGAGAGCTCCCGAAGATGGAGAGCAGCATCATCTTCACAGAAACCCGGGCGAGGCTGATCTGAGAGTGGACATACCTGAGAACCACATCAAAGGATAGACGGAAAGTGTACAAGTCCACAGCGGAGCTCAGTGTCCCCTGGGCAGGAGTCGGGTTCACGTTCAGAAAAAGGAAGAGGGAGACCGCCGCCCAGGTGCTCCTCGGGGAGGGGCGCTGGTGGGGTGACTAGTTAATGAGTCACTCCCGCCCAGCTAAAGTCCCAGGGTCAGCATGTGCACTGCGCACCAGCCGAAGCCTCTCCTCCCATCCCCTCTCCCGGCTCACTGGCCATCACTTTTCTGAGCAAACCACAAGGAAGCAAGAGTTGGGAACTGGCTTCCCACTGAGGGGGCACCCTACAAGAGCCCTGGGCTGATGTGAAGACTCCAAGGTCGACACCCCCACCAGAGTCAGGCGGGATTCCTCCTTCAAAACAGTGAGGGGAGCACGAGCTCAAGTGAAAGACAGACATGACCAGAGCATGCAAATAGCCTGTCCCTGCCAAAGTGGGTGTCTGACCTCACCACTGATCCCAGAAAAAACAGACATGACCAGAGCATGCAAATAGCCTGTCCCTGCCAAAGTGGGTGTCTGACCTCACCACTGATCCCAGAAAAAACAGACATGACCAGAGCATGCAAATAGCCTGTCCCTGCCAAAGTGGGTGTCTGACCTCACCACTGATCCCAGAAATGCCAAATACCCTTTCATCCAATTGATCAGAATATTTTAGAGTGATTCTACTATTGGAAAGACGGGAAGTTGGTGCCTTCCCAGGAAGCAACCTTGAATTCTGTACAGCACTCCTGAGTCAGTACATGTCCTTCTAGAGCCTGAGCATAAAGAAATGATCAGATTCACAGTCAGATTTATGAACAGATTTCTTCTCAATATTACTGACACTTGAGAAAAATTGGAAACCAACTAAAGTCCAACAAAAGGAAAAATTGATGATGAACCGCGTGTGCAGCGGAATACCATTTGTCTATTTCAATCAGGATTTTAAAGGACCTGTTCACTCACTGAGTCGTGTCCAGCTCTTTGCCACCCCATGGACAACAGCACAGCAGTGTTCCTTGTCCTTCATTATCTCCTGGAATTTGCTCAAACTCACGTCCAGTGAGTCAGTCATGCCATCCAACCATCTCATCCTTTGTCGTCCCCTTCTCCTCCTGCCTTCAATCTTTCCCCAAATCAGGGTATTTTCTAGTGAGTCAGCTCTTCCCATGAGGTGGCCAAAGTACTGAAGCTTCAGCTTCAGCATCAGTCCTTCCAATGAATATTCAGGGTTGATTTCTTTTAGGATGGACTGATTCAATCCCCTTGTACTCCAAGGAACTGTCAAAAGTCTTCTCCAGCCTTTGTTCTCAGTTGCTCAGTCGTATCTGACTCTTTGCAACCCCATGGACTGTAGCCCACCAGGGTCCTCTGTCCATAGTATTTTCCTGGCAAGAATACTGGGGTCAGTTGCCATAGTTTAAAAACTTCTCCGTTCTTTAAAAGACTTTTTGATGAAAGTTAAAGTGAAAAAAAAGCAGGATGCAAAAATCTATAAAGGTATTACTCTGGATATGATTATTTAAAGAAAAAAAACATTTGTAGAAAAAGAAATAGATATCAAAGTATTTACAGTGACAATTTTTAAAACTATTTACTTGGAAGTGATGAAATTATAGTTTCTTTTTAAAGCATTATCTCTTTCACTTTTCCAGATTTTCTAGAACGAATTTATATTACTTCTATAACCAGAAAAAAATACGGTTCTGCTCTAGGGTAATGGCCAAAAATTCCTCCAGTTTTTAAGTACACGTAGAAGACACATTGTTTTCATTTTCACCAAAGACTTTATTGAATAATATATTCACCATTTTGTCCCACTGCCTTCTGCCATTTTTCAGGCAGCTTCATAATTCCATCTGCCCAAAACTTTTTATCTTTTGAGCCAAGAATTGTTCCAGGTGCCTCTTACAATCTTCCAGGGAATTAAAATCTTTTTCCATTAAGAGAATTTTGTAAAGATGGAATAGATGGACATCCAAAGGTGTGATGGCTGGTGAGTACAGAGGATGAATCAGAACTTCCCAGCAGAGCTGTAACGGGTTTTGTCTGGTCGTCAGAGAAGCACGCACTCTTGGTTATTCTGAGAGAAGATTATGCGTTTTCTGCTGGCCATCTCTGGAGGCTTTTCATCAAGTGCTGCTTTCAGTGGTCTAATTGGGGTTGGCGCTTGTTTGAATTAATTGTTTGGTTTTCTGGAAGGACCTCATAGCAGAAGACTCCTTCCAATCCCACCACATACACAGCATCACCTTCTGGATGAAGACCGGCCTTGGTGTTTGGTGATGGTTCGTCTCGCCTGCCCCCGATCTCTTCTGCTCCACGACAGTGTACAGTATCCACTTTTATCACTCATCACAATTGAAGAATGGAACATTTTCATTACGTTTTGAGTAGAGAATCACATGTAGAAATATGGTCAAGAAGGTTTTTGCTTACCTTGTATGGAACCCAGACGTCAATATGAGAATGTCACCCAGCTGGTGCAGATGATTTTCAGCGCCTGATGTGCATATTTTGAGTATGGCACTGTCTCCTGTGTGGTACAATGTTGATTGTTTTTTTATTAATATCTTGATGGGATTGCTATCAGCTTTAGGTGGTCTACACGACGTGGAGCACTGTCCAGGGAGAAGCCTCCAGCACGAACTTCACAAACTGCCTTTGACACGTTCCATCAGTCAGAGTGGCAGCCCCCACACTGCACAAGTCAGATACTGCGTCTCAGTTCCATTTTTACCTTTCATGAAATAACAAAGCGTAGTGTGCCAGAAACGTTGCTTTTTTCCTTCCATCTTTGATATTAAAATAGCTACGCAAAAATGCCCAAATTTTTATTTTTTTTTAATGCATGCTGGTATGATAGCTGTCACACTACAGCCTATCAAAATTGCTTCGACTGAAATTAGAGACAACTAAGCCCTACTAACAGAGAAGGCAATGGCGCCCCACACCAGTGCTCTCGCCTGGAGAATCCCATGGATGGAGGAGCCTGGTGGGCTGCGGTCCATGGGGTCGCTAAGGGTCGGACACGAACGACTTCACTTTCACTTTTCACTTTCATGCATTGGAGAAGGAAATGGCAACCCACTCCAGTGTTCTTGCCTGGAGAATCCCAGGGACTGGGGAGGCTGGTGGGCTGCCATCTATGGGGTCGCACAGAGTCGGACACGACTGAAGCGACTTAGCAGCAGCAGCAGCAAGCCCTACTAGAGCCATCTTACAGGAAAAAACAAATGACCATTTTGGTCAACCCAGTATGTCTGATTGTGCAATTTAGTGTGTTATTTTTGAAATAGCTTTTTAAAGTGGTACAAAAGTTACTGTTCTTACTGTCCAAAGTATCAGAAAGTACAGACAAGTATAAAAAAAGGAAGGACATTCATAACTACACCATTTCTAACATTTCTTGCTATATGACGAAAACGGAAGACTGAACTGCTTTGGAGCCTTTTTTTAAAAATGTGACTAAAGGTGCATGATATGAAATTGCTGTGATTTTGTGGTGCTAAGTGATTTCACATTGTGGGGCAACCCTCAGCACCATCTATTTTCAGATTTTGTCTTCTTTCCAGGCTGAGACTCTGCCCTCACTGGACACTGGCTGCACCTCCCTGCCCCCAGCCCCGGGAAGCCCCCGCTGCACGCACCTGCCTGCTTCAGGCACCGCGTTTGAGGGGAACCGCACAGTATTTCTCATCTAGTGACTGGCTCACTTCACTCGGCGTAATGTCCTTAGGTTCAGCTACGTTGTCACGTGTGTCAGAACTGCCTTCCTTGTCACAGCTGTATAATATTTCATCGTGTGTATAGATCACATTGTTGTTCTATTCGTCCATCAGGGGACACCTGGGGGTGCTTCTGGAGCGTTTTAAAACCAGCAATAGACATATGCTTCTTCCTATGCCAATAACGAAGCTTTCAAATTGTGGTGCTAGAGAAGACTTTTGAGAGTCGCTTGGACAGCAAGGAGATCCAACACATCCATCCTAAAGGAAATCAACCCTGAGTGCTCTTTGGAAGGACTGTTGCTGAAGCTGAAGCTCAAATACTTTGGCCACCTGATGTGAAGAACTGATTCTTCAGAATCAGAACTGGAAAAGACCCTGATGCTGGGAAAGATTGAAGGTGAGAGAAGGGGATGACAGAGGATGAAACGGTTAGGTGGTATCACTGACTCAATGGACATGAATTTGAGCAAATTTGGGGAAATAGTGGAGGAAAAAGGAGCCTGACACACTGCAGTGGGGTCACAAAGAGTCAGATCTGACTCAGCGACTGAACAACAGCAATGGCAGGTTGGCAGCCGTCATTTACAGGAACTGCCTTCTCTTCCCTACAAGTGGCTGCATCATAATTTATTTAGCAGATCCATTCCTGAAGGACATTTATGTGGTTTCCAGGTTTTCACAATCCTATTAGCTCGCTTCAGTTGCTCACCTGTGTCCAACTCTTTGTGACCCCATGGACTGCAGCACGCCAGGATTCCCTGTCCATCACCAACTCCCGGAGTTTACTCAAACTCATGTCCATCGAGTCTGTGATGCCATCCAACCATCTCATCCTCTGTCATCCCCTTCTCCTCCCGCTTTCAATCTTTCCCAGCACTAGGGTCTTTGCTAATGAGTCAGTTCTTTGCATCAGGTGGCCAAAGGACTGGAGTTTCAGCTTCAGCATCTGTCCTTCCAGTGAATATTCAGGACTGATTTGCTTTAGGATGGACTGGTTGGATCTCCTTGCTGTCCAAGCGACTCTCAAAAGTCTTCTCCAACACCACAGTTCAGAAGTGTCACTTCCTTGGTGCTCAGCTTTCTCTATAATTCAACTCTTACCATTCTATACAAAACTGCAACAAATCTCCCCAGTGGGCACATGTTTGTCTCCTTATTCTACAACTTCTTACAAATAAATGTGGAAAGTGAGGTATCTCAGTCAAAGGGTGTCATTAATTTGATATTCGTGGCCAACTCATTCTCCGGAGGCTGTGATCGGGTGGGAGCCCTGCCATCAGAAAGCCCTGTATCTTTCTCAGCATCGAGTTACGGTATCACTTTATAAAAAGTGATGCATTCTGGGGTCAGTTTTTGACAGGGATAGTTTTTTTTTTTTTTTTTCCCCAAAAGCGCCATTGCCCTAGCCTGTGCCCTCTGCATTCCTAGCACAGTTGAGTGTGTTTGGTGGTTTGATTGTTTCCCACTGGCAGGTGCGATTCTTTGTGCTCTGCCCGCTTCTGCCCTCCACTCTTGGGACCACACCACGCTGCTTCCTCCTGGCGGGTGTGCACGCACGTGTGTGCAGGGTGTGGATCCTGTGGTCACGGTGTGAACGCACGTGTGTGCAGGTATATGGATCCGTGGTCATGGGTGTGGCTGCCGTGGCCTGGAGATGCTGTCACGGACCCTGCCTTTGGTGGTGTGCTCTTGGGTGCTGGACACAGACTTTCCCAGGTCACCTCCCTGCACAGTCCCAGCCCAGTGTTTCCACTGGCCTCTTTATTCCGATGGAGACGCGTGAGGAGGAGCCCCCGGTGCCTGCTCCTGCCCTGTGGGCCTGGGCACTCTCAATCCACCTGTGGGAAGAGAACTCTCCTTCTCTGATGGGTGAGCCTGTCCCAGAGGGCGTTGCCTTCAGAAGAGGATTCCGGAGAAGCTACCAGGCAAGGGGTCAGACGGGGCCATTTTGGGCAGTGCTGCTGGCCCAGGTAACAGACGAGCCGTCCTGAGATGGGGAGCCAGAATCGATGGCCTCCCCACGGGAGCCCCACCACAGTCTGCGCTGAGTGATCACGGGAGTCCCGCCCGCGGTCTGCACTGAGCAGTCAGCAGAGCACCGCCCCCCGCCCCGAGGTCTGCACTGAGCCGTCAGCAGCTGTCTGCCCTGAGCAGTCAGTGGAGCACCCCCCCCAACCGAGGTCTGCGCTGAACCATCAGCAGAGCAGCCTCGAGGTCTGCACTGAGCAGTCACTGGAGCCCCGCTGAGGTCTGCGCTGAGCAGTCAGCAGAACCCCGCATGCGGTCTGCGCTGAGCAGTTACCAGCGTCCGATTGCAGAGCCAGGCCCCAGCAGGCCGGGGCACTGCGGCCTTAACTTCTCAGGTCGAGGGCCTCCTGGCCCATCTCAGCGAACTGATGGCCGGGATGGTGGGGAGGGCACCTGGGGCCCAGGTGGGCAAGGGGGCTGCGGTGTGGCCCCAAGGGTAGAGTGTGGCAGGCACCCTGGGAATGCACCCTGTCCAGCAGCACACGCAGCCACGTGTTGGACATGCTGTGTGCCCGGGGATGTGCAGTGAGCCGCAGAGCGGCGGGCCACAGTCCAGCCTGAGATGTCACTTTCCTTTTGGGCTTCTCTGGTGGCTCAGATGGTAAGAAAATCTGCCTGCAACACAGGAGACCCAGGTTTGGGCTGGTTCAGGAAGATCCCCTGAAGAAGGGAATGGCTACCCACTCCATTTTTCTATACTGGCAACAATCAGAAATTGACGTAGAACACCATTTATAGTCAGAAAAAAATACTAAACCTAAAAGTAAATCGAAGAGGCTAAAAACTGCAAAACAATTTTAGAGAAATGAATGAAAGAAAGGGAAAGCGGAGTTGTTCAGTCGTGTCCGACTCTCAGCAACCCCACGGACTGCAGCCCACCAGGCTCCTCAACGAAGACCCAAGTAAACAGAGAGATACTCTCTGTCATCGGTCGGAAGACTAGACACTGTAACATTTGTCCCCAGATTGATCCACAGAGTCAATGCAGTCTCACTCAGCTTCCCAGCCGGCTTTTCGTGGGCACTGGCTAGTTCCAGCATGCGTGTGGGAAGACCCCAGAGCTGGAGCTGAAAGCAGCTTCGGGGGCGGCATCGGGGCCTGCAGCTGCCTGGCTGCCAGCTCCTTCACGCGCTCCATTTCCCTCCTTACATCCTCCGTGGTGTACTACCTGTTCAAATCTGTGTCCAGCTTGTAAAAATTAGACTTCCGTTGTCTTTACTCCTTTGAGTTCTGAGCACAGCGGCAAGGCTGTGTCACGTGTTCAAGCCAGGCCCCAGGCCTTGGTCGTTGAGGCCCCCATGAGGCAGATGGCCAGGGGAGATGTGACTGCCTGGGCTGCTGTTAGCCCTTCTACTGTTTGAATTTTAAAAACAATGCCCTAACGTGTACAGTGAGAACATGTATGTGTGTGCGTGTCGCCCTTGTGTGCACTGTGTTTATGTATGTGCACGCACGCATGTCTACCTGTGGGGGCTGCGTGTGTATGTGTGCATTGTATGCCTACATGCGTGCACATGTGTGTGTGGAGGGGAAGGACCCCCACAAAGCCGCTGGCTGTAAGAGATGCAGCCAGGTGGCTCAATGGTAAAGAAACCACCTGCCGATGCCGAAGACATGGGTTTGATCCTTGGGTCGGAAAGATCCCCAGGAGAAGGGAACGGCCACCCACTCCAGTACTCTTGCCTGGGAAATCTTATGGACAGGGAAGCCTGGCAGGCTGCAGTCCATGAGGTCACAGAGAGTCGGACGCGACTGAGCGACTCACACTTTCACTTTTCACTTTCATGAAAAGGTACAGCGAGGTCGGAACAGAGGGTGCAGCTCTGAGACGTTGCCTCGACCAAGGAGGCAGGTCTCGCTCCTGGGAGGGCGCGCCAGAGGACACAGACCGGGGGCCGCGTGCCGTGGAGACGGTCGCTGTCCGGTGAAGGCTGAGAGCCGGGAGAAGCCAGGGGAACCTGGTCCTGGGAGCCTCGCTCTCCCTCCGGCTAGGCTCCAGCCAGGGAGTGTGGCTTAATCACTGATGCTGAGACGCGAGTCAACGTCTTCTTACGGACAGAGTCCAGCCAACACACGTGGAGCAGCGGGAGAAGACGAGGCGAGCCCCAGAGCCATGCAGCACACGTGCCCCTAGGGGGGCTGTGGCCCCAGCTGCCGTGGTCCTTCCCTAGCACGGGGGACACGCATGGTCTTGGGGTGCAGGGGGCTGGGTGACGGGCTGATGAGCAGGTGGGTTAACACAGCCCCCCGTCCTGGCCCGCTAAGGACCAGGACTTCCGGGAGCCCCTGCTGTCCTGAGGGTGCCTCCCGTCCCTCGATCCTGTCCTTCTGTGAAGACGCGCATTCCTGCAGCTCCTATCAGCCTGCAGGGCTGCCCTGCCATCCAGACACCCACCACCCTGAACGCAGCCCGTGGGCACACACGTCGGGGGGCGGGTAGCCGCGGATGGGCCTTGGGCAATCGTTCCAACTCCAACACTGTCGAAACTGTTGCGTTTCACAGGCATGGCCTCTGTGATGTCTCGGGGGGGCTTGTGTCATCAAGCACTGAAGCGTTGCTATCAACTCTCTGGACACTGAAGCGAATGCATTTTAAAACAGAAGAGAAGGGTGGAGGGAGGAGGAACGTCGACAGAGGCTCCCGGGAACAAAAAGACAGAGCGAGAATCTGTGGGTCCGTACAAAACCCTGGATCTGAGTCTGGTTCCTTTCCTGACACTGGTCCCCAGGCTTTCTTGCTCACCGCTTGCCACACACCCACTGCGTGCAGTTACCTTTGCACCAAGGCCCCCGGTCTGGTTTCACACCCAGAGAAGCCAAGTCCAGCCCGACAACCTGTTAGTGGGCCTTCGGGGGTGGCTTGCACTCCCTCCTGGCGGGGGCGGGGAAGAGATGTGGGTATCGGTCCGTCCTCCCAGGGCCAGAGAGCCTCGAACCCAGGGCAGGGACCGCGGGAGTCCTGGAGGTCCCCTGGGTGAGGCAGTGACCCTGCGTGGACCGGCACAGTGGGAACCCGGGAGCCCAGCATCAGCCCTCGGGGCTGAGGGTCCTTTCTGGGGACCCCTCCGAGGTCTCACAGTAGCCAAGATGCCTCATCCTCCCCCAGTCCCTCCACAAGGACCCCACCTCCCTCCTGCCACGCTCAACTCCCCACCCCTGCCTGCGTCCTGCTCAGCCCCATCCGGGACCCCTCACCTCTTGGAGCTTCTGCCTGGAGGTCCGGCCCCGGCCACAGCCGCTCTCTCAGAAAGCGGCCGCTTCCCTCAAGGTCACAGCAGGCCCGTGTTGGAACCCTGTGTTTCATCATGCACATAACCTTGGTCTCACACCAGCCGCCTACTTAAACATAGTTTTTTTTTTTTTTAAACATATTTACATAAAAGAAAAAGCCAGGGACTTCCCTGGACGTCCAGTGGTTAAAACTCTGCTTTTCACAGTTCCAGCCCTGGTAGGGGGAACTCACATGTCACATGTGGCATGTCTCACATGCAACAGGAGTCAGTCAAAAATTTTCTTCTAAAAGTCAGGATAAGGAAATGCCACAGGTCTCCCATAAATAGAAAACAGTGCTTTCCTAATAGACTGTAATATAAATAGGTAGCTATTAAAATGTAGAGGACCCCCTCCAAGGACCACTTGCCATCAGGACGCTTCTTCCCAGCACCAGTTTAGACCACACGTTCATCTCTAGGCATCTGTGTGAAACGCTGTGAACCCTCAGCCTTGTGAGGGTGAAGTAGCATGAGGGATGAAACACACCGAAGAGGGGAAAACGGTTTAGGAAGGGAGATGCCCCTGAGATGACATAAAGGACCACAGAAGACGAGGCAGTCGCCCTGCCTCACTGCCGGCAGCTTCTCCGCCGCTGGTCTGGGTTTCCGTCTGAGTTTTGAGTGGGAGATCTTTCTTTAAAATAATTGCTATTTATTTATTTATTGTTCTGAGGCTGCATCAGGTCCTGGCTGTGGCGTCCAGGCTCTCTGGTTGTGGCAATTGGGCTTAGCTGCCCTGTGGCCCTGGGATCCATTAATGGTTCCCCAACGAGGGCTCGAACCCTCCACTCCCCGGGATTGGCAGGAGGATTCTTAACCCCTGGACCGCCAGGGACGCCCCCCGTGGTCAGCTCCTTCTCGTGTTGGTCTCTCGTCACGGATGTCAACTCCTCTAGGGCAGGGGCTTTTCTGTCTGTTTTCACGGCTGGAGATGGAGAGTTGCTGCCTGGATGAATGTGGCGGGTTTTGTTTCTCTTCCTGTGTCGGCGAGAAGTTGGACGACCTCCTCGGTCCGTTTCTAAAGGGAAGATCTGTTTGTATTTATTGACACAATGAAGTTTTGAAATTTTTCTGGTCAAACCCGTTACCTTTTCCGTATTGTTTTAATCTCTGGTTTCATGTGTATTAAGTTCTTCATCACCCCCAAGATCACACAAATATTCACTGAAATACACATCTAGTGTTTGCTTGGCTTCATCTTACAGTCGAATCTTTAATCCGTCTAGAAACGCAGAACAGGAATCTTATTTTATTTCATTTCAAGGGGTTGGCCGTTTGCCCAAACTGTTTATTGAAAATGGCGCTGTCTTTCCCTGCTGATTCGAAAGGTCATCTTTCCATGCGTGAAATGATTGTGTAACTTCAGGCTGATCTGTAGATTTTTACATGGCTTTCCACTCCATTCTTCCATCAGGAGTTCAAGGTTTAAACGATTTTCATTTTCATCTCTGACGATCCCACCCACTTGCTTTCCTTTTCAAGTATTTCTGCTACAAAATGGACATTTGAAAAATAGCATGTCTTTCTCCCCAGGGCCATGCCTTTCTCCCCGTCGACTCGGTGAGTTTTATTTCTCAGGTGAGAGCGGGCGTCTCCTGTCCTGTGTGTTTCCTGGTTTCGTTTCTTCCTGGGATTCCTAATTTTTCATTGAATTGTGAATGGGATCTTTTCTCCAACATATGTTGTTATAGTTATTTTGGGGAGCTGGGCAAGCCGCAGGCTTGGTGTATTTATTTTGTAACTGGCTACTGGACTGAATTCTCTTTTCCACGGAACGGCCTCTCTCCAGCGGCTCCCCTGGGAGGCCACAGCCGGGCAGTGAGGATGGCCCTGGCCCTCGGAGGGCCCTGGCTTGGCCGTCAGCACCAAGGGGTCCGTCTCCAAGCAAAACGTTTTGTCTGTGAGGAAGCTTCTGTTACGTCAGTTGGTATTTCGGTCAGGAATCAGAGTGTACTTTGCGACAAGCTCAAAGCCCAGCGCTCTCTAAAACCAGGCCTTTTCCAGCAAGACTAGCAACAACGTGTTACTTTTCTCACACCTTGGACATGCAGGAAAATGTGTGTGCAGGGAGCTGGCCGCGTGCCCGCCTGGGGAAGGTGCCAGGCGAGATGAATGCGCTGGGCAGGGGCTGCACCGCGTCTTGTTTGCTGGACTCAGAAAAGCTGCTAAGAGTCCCTCCAAACCCCACGGGCGCCTGGGGCCTGGAGGGCGCTAGCCAGCTTCTCCCCAGACGGAGGGGCCTGGGAGAGGCCGAGCCCCACACGTTTCCCCGCTGGGTGTGCCAGCCGCCGTGTTCCATCTGTCTCACGTGCCCAGTGGGCACCAGAGGTAGGCTCCACTTTGCCCGTCTTGAGAAGAGGAGCCTCAGGCCCTCGTGGTAGGTATCTGCTCCTAGACGTTCAGAGACAGATCCTGGGTCAGAATGCAGTTTAAACAGGTGATTCTCAAACATCTTGGTCTCCAGATCCCTTTTTAAATGAATTAATTGGCTCCCTCAGTGGCTCAGGCTGTGAAGAATCCACCTGTGATGCGGGAGACCCGGGTTCCATCCCTGGGTCGAGAAGATCCCCTGGAGAAGGAAATGGCAGCCCACTCCCATATCCTTGCTTAGAAAATCCCACGGACGGAGGAGCCTGGTGGGCTACAGTCAGGGTCGCAAAAAGTCGGACATGACTGAGCGACTGAAACACACGATTTTCATGAAAAAGATTTTGAAGCGCAAGGAGACACGGCTCCATCGGCTGTTGGCGCTGAGCCTACACGTCAGCCTGGAGATGCTGGGGAGATCTCAGCAGAGGACCAGAGAGGAGGACAGCCTCCTGGCACCGCCATGAGCGTGGTTATCACCCCAAAGACCCCCCAAAGGAGGCTCGGGGCTGGAGCTCTCTGGACCAACCGCGAGGACCTCCGCGAGCAAGACCAGCCGCAGGCAGTCTCTGAACGGCTGAGGAGGGCCTCCGTGAGCACTGATGGAGAGGCTGGGCTCTGGCCCCGGGAGTCCGGGTTGGGGAGTCCACCGTGATGAGGGCCCGGGAGGAGAAGGGCTGGGGACCAGGGGAGCACGCATGCTTGCTGAGTGCCCCCTGCCACTGCCTCCAGTAACCCTGCCCCGGAGACAGCAGGACAACCGCTGCTTACCGCGAGGAGAGGAGAGACTGACTGGACAGTGATGCGCTGGAATGCCTGCCCAGGAGAAGCCCCACCCGGGGCCCTGGCTGATGATTGGCTGACTGAGCAGGAACCGCACTCCCCGCCCGCCCGCTTCCAGCAGCTCCACGTTAATCACAGAGCCTCCACGCATCACCGTTCAGGTTAGCCCGGGGGTCACAGAGCCCCAGCTGGATGAGACCTGCAGTGGACAGGTGGACGTCTCCCTGTTCTCTGACTTTGGGACTGGCCTCCGCTACCCACTGTCTGCCTGCTGCGTGAATCTAAGGTCCATCCAGTGCCCCCCAAAGAGTTCCCCGGGCCGGAGCTGCCCTGCCACCCGCCCCAACATTCCCCAGCTCCCCAAGGCCACCCTCAGACACTCAGCAGAGCCTGCACCCAAGCGGCCAGGGCCAGCAGGCCTGGGAATGGACCGCCTTCTCCACTTCAGCCCTGCTCCGCCCTGGAACGAGGCCACAGCTGTGCCCTCAGCCAGGGCTCCTCCTGCCCCCCACCTCCCTGTCCATCTGGAGCCACGATGGACTCAGGGCTTCTCTCCTGTTCTCGCTGCCACGGTCTCCAGTAGGGCGGTGGCCGGCCAGGTGGACCCCCACCCACAGGCAGGACTCGGGCCCTGTTGTTGGGGAAGGCATGGCTCAGCTGGGAAGCAAGACCACCACCCCACAACCAAAGGCAAATGGGACAGCACACCCAGGTCCCACCCAGCTAAGGCAGATGTGAGTATCAGGCAATCAAAGCTCCCCTGAACAAGCCAGGGCTTTGCAAAGGCCCCTACTGCTCTGATGATGCTCTAATGAAGGGTACAAGCTCCTTCATCTCTGAGCCTGTCTCCCCATCTGTAGAATGGGAGTAACAGCAAAATCCACGGTGGGCCTGCGGGGCACGATTCCCCGTGCTTAGGCCATCTGGGGCGGTCACTGCTCCGTGGGCCCAGGGCACCGCGGTGCTGGGTGCGACCGGTGAGCTCCCGCGGGTTCCAGAAGAGGAGGGCTCACGCGCTCCTCTCCTCCAGCGCAGGCCTGCGCCCAGCCACGCAGAGCCTCCTTGTCCCTCCGTTTAATCACTAACTCTGCGCCCGGCCCGCCCTCCCCCGCTCTGAGGACTGTTATGAATGGAATGTTCCGACTCCAGCCCGAGCGCGCAGGAATGCACCGACCTCCCCAGGGCGGGAGACGCTCCGCCCAGACTGACAGCGCAGGGCGGGCGAGGGGCGCCACTGCGGGTGGGGCTGAGCGCGCGCTGGGGGTTGGGATGGGGATGGGCGCGCGCTCTCGAACGCACTAAGGATACCGGCAGACCCTACAGGTGCGACGCACAGAGGTCTATACCATCCCCACCGTGCTCCCCACAAATACAGAGAGCAAGGGTGCTCGCACACACAGCCATGCACTCACGGGAAAGAGGCTTGCACACACGTGCACACACGCACTGCAGTGGAGGGCTCACGGAGACCCCCGCAAGCACACTTGGAGGGAGGCCTGGCCTGAGCAGCCTGTCTCCTGCGCAGACAAGCCAAAGGCAGCGGGCCCTGAAGTCCTGGACACAGAGGACACAGCCAGCGCCCCCAGACGAGGGCACCCCAGTTCCTCTCTGACCCAGCCCAGCCCTTGCCCCTCTGGCCTGGACTCGGGGGCCCCAGGCCTCCTGGGGAGAGCTGCACCAGAGGGGGTTGGGGGCCAGGCTTCTCAGGGGCTGCAGTAACTGAGGTTTTTGTGCTTGTGTTGAACCGTGATGGGGGGTTAAGGAGAGGCAGCCACTACCTGAAATGGAGAAACGGAGCGTCGGGGGCCCGGGTCCGAGCCCAGGGCTCCGACCTCCTGCCCAGCCTCTCACTGCCTGGCTGGCGGCCAGCCCTCAGGCCCTGCAGCTCCAGCGCCTCCGTGAACACGGCTCCGGCTGGACACCGTGTTCTCCCACGGGACATAGGGTAAACAACCTCTGGGCCCATGGGAACCGGGCATCCTGCCAAACCCTCACTCACCCGTCCGTCACCCATCCATTCATCCCCCCATTCATCCACCCATCCAGGAGTACTTGCTGAGTGCCTGGTCATGCTGGGCACCCCGCCCCTTCACTCGGGACACCCCAGCCCCCACCCCCCTCTGCAATGGTCCAGCTCCCAGACAGGCTGTGTTTGGCCTTGCTGTGGTTTTCAAACCTTTGATTTCCTAGAAAAACCCAGATTTCTGCCTTTTTGGAAAATGGGTAAAGTGTGAGGTAAAGCCCGCCCAGGCGCACCCTTCTGACAGCGCGGGGGGTGCAGGCCCCCCAGCAGAGGCAGGGACACCCCCGCAGTCAGAGCAGGGACATGTCCCCCGCAGTCAGGGCAGGGACAGCCCCCGGTCGCTGGAGGGACCGGACAGACGCCCCTAATTTGGAACTCTGGGCAGACGTGTTTTCACCGTGAGGCAGGCAGGGAGCCCACGTGCTTCGGGAGAGAAGCCAGTGGGAATCACGAGCCTCGGATTCTTCACAAATGACTGCAGCGTGAGACATCTCAGGCGCTGAGCTCGCGTGAAGCCACACGGGAACGCTGCCTTCTGCCGTCAGTGACGCTCCCCAGGGCCGCCGCACAGCCAGGCTTCAGATGAGGGGCATCCACCCCAGCGGCTCCAATCCCACGGAGCCCCGGGCACCGCCTGCCTGAGTTGCTGACGACACCTGCCCACATTTCTGTATTTCAGGTCATCCTCTGTTTTCATCAGGGGACGTCTGATGCAGGCTGAGGTCCGGAGCCCGAGTGAGTGACCCAGACACGTACCCCAGTGGTTCAGGCCCAGCACCTTCACGTCCGCTCGTCTCTTTGTTCTGATGATTGGAAAAAGTGCTACCAGAGGTCTGGACGCCTGCACAGCTGTCCTGCCCGCGGTCAGTGTGATGCAGCTGGGTGGGTCGGCTACGTCCCTCTCTCGCAATACAGCACCTGAAGAAGTCTGCCAGTTTCCCTCACGCCCCATGTCTGTGTCCTCACGCCTGGGCCACAGGCCCCTTGGAAAGTGGACGCGCGTCCCAGACGCCTGTGGTCCCCTCCCTCCCTTGGCCCTAGGGCAGGCCTGCCCCTCTGCCTATCTCATGATGCTCATGGGTGGTGTGAGACCACAGTCACGCACGCGTGCATCTTGGCCTCCAGGTTTCCTGAACCCACAGTCAGCGCCAGGATGAACATGGTGCTGACTCCCTCCCAACACACAGGGGATGGAGGAGGCCCCAGGAAGGGGAGGCGTGTTCCTGAACTGACGAGGATTCTGAGTAAGTTCCATCTGCTCAGAGCTTTGGTCTTCCCAGGAGTCACGTGTGGATGTGAGAGTTGGACCATAACGAAGGCTGAGAGCTGAAGAATTGATGCTTCTGAACTGTGGTGTTGGAGAAGACTCTTGAGAGTCCCTTGGACAGCAAGGAGATCCAACCAGTCCATCCTAGGGGAGATCAGTCTTGAATATTCATTGGAAGGACTGATGCTAAAGCTGAAACTCCAATCCTTTGGCCACCTGATGCAAAGAACTGGCTCATTGGCAAAGACCCTGATGCTGGGAAAGATTGAAGGTGGGAGGAGAAGGGGACGATAGAAGATGAGAAGGTTAGATGGCATCGCTGACTCAATGGACGTGAATTTGAGCAAGCTCTAGGAGACGACAGAGGAGGACAGAGGAGCCTGGTGGGCTGCAACCCGTGGGGTCCCAGAGTCTGACACAACTTAGCGACTGAACAACAACGATGGGAAGGGTAGAGTTTGCCTGATGAATCCCACTGAAGACCTGTGCTTCCTTGTGGACTAAGCTTCGTCCTGAACACGTGGACTTATCTCTAACTTTTCATTCCATCAAAACCTTGCTGATTTCACTTCTTTTACAGCACTGTACTCTCAAGCTTCACTCCTAATTTCAGCCTGGGGAGCTCAGCCCGCCCTCTGCACAGGCCCTTCTCTGCTCGGAGACTCTAGGGTTGGAGCGGGGACTGGCCGGGCAGCAGTGCAGGAGGAGGCAGTGGCCACAGGCACCGTGAGGCCAAAGCGAGGGCTGGGACATCTCAGGTCCGTGCTCCTGGCAGGAGGGTCTCCTCGGACCGCTCCCCCGCTGCCCCTCAAGCCTGGGAGACAGCCGAGAAAGCCCTGGAAATGCTGGTTCTCTTCTGGCCAGGCCCTGAGGTGATGTAACCTGTCTCTGTTGTGCAATGGGATGACAGGGCCTCCAGGGAGGGCAAGACATGCACGGTCCATCTGTCGGTCTGTCGAACGGGGCCAAGCCGTCAAACTCACTTGCAGGCGATGAGGCTCTGAGAGCCCAGGAGAGCGTGGCTGGGGAGGAGAGGGGGCACCCTCCTGAGTGCCCCTCCTGAGTGCTCCCCCTGAGCGTTCCCTGTAAGTGCTCCTCCTGAGTCCTCCTCTTGAGTCCTCCTACTGAGTGCTCCCCTGAGTGCTCCCCTGAGTGCCCCTCCTGAGTGCTCCCCCTGCGTGTTCCCTGTAAGTGCTCCTCCTGAGTCCTCTTCTTGAGTCCTCCTACTGAGTGCTCCCCTGAGTGCTCCTCCTGAGTGCTCCTCTCTGTCCACCACTATCTCTGGTGGAGCAAGTGCGGGCAGTGCCAGCTGGTCTCCAGCAGCAGGTCTCCATCCTGGGGGATCTGGGGGCCCCCCAGGGGCTCCCCTATGCTGGGTGGCACGCTGACCCATCGCAGAGGCATGTGCTGACTGAGCCAGGCCAGCCACTCGCAGGTGTCTTCCGTGGGACCTTGGACCTGTCCGCCCAGACCCTGGAACGTGACCCTGGGGGCACTGCCTCCCTCCCAGAGGTTTCCAGCAGAGCCAGATTCCGGAGGGTCTGCTGGGCGCCACTGCCCCCTTCTGGCCAGTCCGCCCGCAGGTCTGGCTCTGGTCCGGTCTGCAAGTGAGGGCGCGGGGCCTTCCCCGCGAAGGGATGAGGCCAGGGTGGCTTGTACCCCTCCGTTGTTATTTCTACGAGGGTCTTCGCAGGGGAGGCCCGTGCCCCACGCCCTCTCCCCTGAGCGCTCTCTGCCTTTCTCCTTCACCAGGACCGTTCTTGTGCTGTCCCGTGTCCCTGCAGTGTCTGGCGCTGAGGCCTCCCAGGGCGTTTCTCCATCTGTAACCTGGAGCTCCAGGAGTTGGTGATGGACAGGCAGGCCTGGCGTGCTGTAGTCCATGTGGTCGCCAAGAGTTGGACACGACTGAGCGACTGAACTGAGCTAAACCTGGAGCTCTTGGGCCGGGAAATTCTGAGCTCTTCTGCTGCTGCTGCTGCTGCTAAGTCGCTTCAGTTGTGTCCAACTCTGTGCAACCCCATAGACGGCAGCCCACCAGGCTCCCCTGTCCCTGGGATTTTCCAGGCAAGAGTACTGGAGTGGGGTGCCATTGCCTTCTCTGGAGCTCTTCTAGACGCTGAGATTCAGGGCAGTTGAAGAACCTTCCCGGCCTCCAGGAAAAGTTACACTGATGGGGTCTCTTCCGTTTCTGGAGGCTGGGAAGGACAAAGACAGAAAGGTTGATCCGTGTGGACAGGTGGTGAGGCAGAGCACGTGGGCAAGAGCCCCACGAAACCCACCACTCAGCCGGCCCCATCCCCTGGGGGTCAGAGCTTGCGTTCAGCGGCCTGGGCCCTGGATCCCCCGCTTTGTCTCAGCCCAGCCCCCCTCCTCCTCTCTGCTGAGCCTCCATCCCCACATGCGGGTCATCAGTCACCACTGTCTCTCCATCCACGCTGGCCATTCGCGCGAGTCACGGGACTGATCCCTCCCTGGAGCCAGAAGGTCCTACAGAGAAGCAGGGCCTGCACTTCACGAAAAGCATCCCTCTCGGGACAGTGGTTATAGCCATGGGGCCAGGGACAGGAGGCCACTGGTGACAGGCCACGTGCTGAGCCACAGAAGTGGCCACGCCTCACCCCTGACGAGTGTGGCCCCGAGATCCGGCAGCTGCTCTGAGTGGGGTGGGCTGGGAGCCTTGGCTTTAAACCTTCCAGGCAGTTACTCCCTGCTAGACCGAGGCCAGCTGAGGGCTGGAGCTGCCCAGGACCGAGGTGCTAAACTCCAGGTCGAGTGCTGTCTGCACCCCAGGCTGCCTCTGGCTCTGGGAGGACCCTCAGGGTCACCAGCATTCCTCAGCTCCCCAGACGGCTGCAGCCACCATGAGGTGTGCAGAGGCTCCAGAGGGCTTGAGTGAAAGCTTCAGTGAAAGCTGAGCGCCGAAGAATGGATGCTTTTGAACTGTGGTGTTGGAGGAGACTCTTGAGAGTCCCTTGCACTGCAAGGAGATCCAACCAGTCCATCCTAAAGGAAACCAGTCCTGAATATTCACTGGAAGGACTGATGCTGAAGCTGAAACTCCAATCCTTTGGCCACCTGATGCAAAGAACTGACTCGTTGGAAAAGAACCTGATGCTGGGAAAGATTGAAGGCAGAAGGAGAAGGGGACGACGGAGAATGAGATGGTTGGATGGCATCACCGACTTGACAGACATGAGTTTGAGTGAACTCCAGGAGTTGGTGACGGACAGGGAGGCCTGGCAGGCTGCAGTCCGTGGGGTCGCAAAGAGTCGGACAGGACTGAGCAGCTGGACTGAACGTGCACGCTTTTATTTAGTTTTATTTACTTTTATTTATAGTTTCTTTGTATCGTTGCTCAAAGAGACGTTTGTCCAGGTGTAAGCACTGCAGGAAGGGGTCCCAGGTGCCACCCGTCATGAGGACTCCTCAGGTGCTGTCTCAGCGGGAGGCACGGTTTGGGAGGGGGTGATCTGCAGAGAGGAGGGCAGAGGCAGGGGGCTCCTCACCCCGCCAGCTCCGGAGCCCCGCAGGGGAGTGGGTCCTGGACCCACGAGGTCTGCAGGCTCACGGGGCAGCCCCGGCGGGGACCTTGGCCTCATGGGAGAGCACCCCCACCAGGGCTCCAGCGAGGCGGGGGAAGCCGCCCCGACAGCCTGCTCTCCACCATCCTGGAAGCCAGCCCCAGCTGACCCAAGCCCCCGGAAGCCTGGAAGATATTTTTCTATCCTCCTCTTCTTTTTTTTCCCCGCTGTTCTGGGTCTTAGTTGCTACAATCAGGCTTTCTCTGGTTGTGGCGATCAGGGACTACTCTTTGCTGCGGCGCACAGACTCCTCATCGCAACAGTTGTCACTGTTGCAGAGCACAGGCTCTATGGTGTTCAGGCTTCAGTGGTCGCAGCTCCCGGGGGCTAGAGGACGAGGTAAATAGTTGTGGCACACAGGCTTAGCTGTGGCATGTGTGATCTTCGCTGCTCGGGGATCGAACCTGTGTCCCCTGCGTTGGCGGGTGGACCCTTAACTCCTGCGCCCCCAGGGAAGCCCTGCTGGCTTACTGTTTCTGGCCTGTGATCACGCTTACATGGCATCATCATCTTTTTGATGACTGATATGTGAGTTTTTATACCTAAATGCCACCAAGTCCCTGTATTAGTTTCCTGGGTGGGTGAGAACAACAGAAATGACCTGTCTCCGTCCTGAGACTAGAAATCTGAGGTCAACGTGCTGGCGGGGCCTGCGCCCTCCTCGCCTCTTCCTGCTGCAGGCAGGTGGCCGGCGACCTTTGGCCTTCCATGGCTGGAAGATGCAGCGCCCTGACCTTCCATCAGGCTGTGTGTACGCAAGCTGCTCCTCCGCGTGTCTGTCTCAGCATCCCATTTTCTTCTTTATAAGAACCCCAGGTGTGGGACTGGAGCCGGCCCTGTGACTTCACTTTAACTAGATTGCCCCTGTACAGAGCCCGTTTCCAAGCCAGGCCACGCCGTGCGGTGCTGAGGGTCACGCCCTCCGCGTGTGGGGCGACGCAGCCCAGGCACCGCACGCGGCAGTGTTGGTGCTGGTTGTGAGTTTTTTCACCAGTGACTTCGTCCTCTTTTAAGATTTGTGGTACTTTTTAGTGTGAAAATTCACAGTTTCTATAGTTAAATCTGTTTTTCCTTTCTGACTTCTGAGGCATGAAATGCTTTTCACTCTGTTTTTAGAACGATTACTGTACTTTCTGCTGTTGTTAAGTCATTAAGTCCTGCACAACTCTGGACTGCTGCTCACTAGGCTCCCCTGTCCTCCACTGTCTCCCGGAGTTTGTTCACACTCATGTCCATGGAATCAGTGATGCTGTCTATCCATCGCAACCTCTGCTGTCCTCTTGTCCTTCTGCCTTCAGTCTTTCCCAGCATCAGGGCATTTTCCAATAAGCTGGCTCTTCTCTTCAGGTGGCCAAAGTATTGCAGCTTCAGCATCAGTGTTTCCAATGAGTACTCACGGTTGATTTCCTACAGGATTGATGACTGGTTTGATTACTGTGTATCTTATTGAAATTATGTCTTAGTTTGTTGTGTTTAAACACGCAATCCTTCTAGAAATGAATGTGTGCATGGTACAGAAGTAGCTCTTGGCTAAGCATAGTCGCACACTTCATGACCAATGTCAGTTCTTGCCACCCTGAGGAAGGAAGCGGCTCCTAACTGCCTCTTAATTAGCAAGGAGACGGCCCCTCCAGGGACCCAGTAAATCTCACTATTATCTCGCCTGGTCTTTTCCTGCTTCCCTTTCAGGCTTCACAGCTGAGAAAGTGCCCACAGACCCCTTCCTCTGCAGGCGGCTCCCTTGGCAACGCAGGGGAAGCCTGAGAAATGAGCAGTCCAGAAAGCAGTGCATCGGTCAGCCAAGGGCCGCTACTGTCCTCGGCCTCCATCTGGGAGAGGAGGAAGGACGCTCCCATTCTCACAAGTGTTCACAGACACACACCCATGTGCACACGCATGTTACAGTCATAGATGAAACACCAAATTTAAAAAGTGCAACTGAAATCCATCTGCACGCTCTTATTGCTTTAAACGGACAATGGATAGAATGACACGTCCGTCTCCTTCCTGGCCCAAGGTTTTGCCTCTTTTCTTTGTCTCTTTGCATTATCTGAAATTTTGTGGGCAATGTTGATTGACAGCACTGGTCTTCAATACTGTATCTGCCAAGAATCTTCAAGTCTTACATAGGTCTGTGGCACACTCTTGGGGAAGCAAACCCTGACCTGAGCTCATGTCAGCTGTTCACACGCCTCAGGCGCACACCTGGGTGAGCACACCTGCCCGCTGAGGTTCCCATGTGCTTGATTTCGGGGTGTCCTGCCCCCCAGGGGTGCATCCTGACACGTGTGCACACAAGGTGGCCTTGAAGAACCAGGAGAGCTGCTCCCGAGGGTCTCGGCCAAGGGCCTCTGCACTCTCAGCTCATCACATGCCCAGGCTCTCTGGCTGGAGAGAGGAGCCTCAGCAGTCAGTGGCAAAAATTGGGTTGGGTTCTGGAATAAGGCTACTTGTCACTGAGCACTAACTCTGAAACTGAGCTTTCGTCTCTCTCCAGATAATCCCATCTCTAGAGCTGTGTCTTGCACAGGAGCTATTTCTGGCAGCATCTTTAGCTTTTTATCGTCTTTACGTTCTGGAGAGCAGCATGCTTCCTCCTGCATGCCTCTATCACTATTTCACACTCCAAATCCACCTGGTTCACGCTACAAATCCACCTAAAACGTACGGGTTTTGCGTGCTTGCTGAATTCCAGAGTTGCTCATCTCCAGCTACCTCCTGATCCCTTCAACCTAGAAGGTCTGATGCTGGAGACAGATGCCCCCCCTCCCCTAGCAGTGCAGCTGGTGAGCTGGATCTGCCTTACCCCACAGGGATGCAAGTTCTGCAGCTGTGCCCCACACTCGCTTTTCCAGAAAATGAAGAGAAATAACCTACACCATTTGGAAACCTCAAGACCATTTTGGAGGTTTGGCGACACATCTTGAGGTCTTTCTAGAGCTTTAAAAAAAACGTACTACGCTTCAGACACATTACCTTACTTGATATTCCTTTTTAAAAATATTTTACTTCTTGGTTGTGCTGGGTCTTCACTGCTGTGCACAGGCTTGCTCTGGCTGTGGCGCGTGCAGGCTCCTCTTGTCATGAAGCGCGGGCTCTAGAGGTGGGGGACAGTGCTTGTGGCGCACAGGCTCAGCTGCCCCACGGCACGTGGGATCTTCCCAGACATCAAACCAAGATCCCTGCACTGGCAGGCAGATTCTTATCCACTGCGCCAGCAGGGAAGTCCTTATTTGATACTCTTGATAGTCGTCTGACCTTGTAGCACCACCATGCCCACGGCGCAGGTGAGGAAGCTGGAGCACCCGGAGGCAGAGTATTGGTGATGTCTCACTGCTGGCCAGCAGGGGGACTGGCCATTGCTTCTGTTCACGGGCCAGAGCTGGTCACCGGCTTCTGCTGAGGACAAGAGGGCAGGAGTGGCTGTGGTTGGCAGAATGCGCAAATCCCATGTGGCAGGGTGATGAAGTTTTACACGTGCGTGGAGAGTTATGTGATGGACATTGGTGTGAGGGCACCCGGATCCAGGCACACAACCACCACCCAGGTGCCTGCACCAAGGGAACGGACCCAAACGTCCACTCCAGTCCACGCTGTGTAGATGAGTTCTGCTTGGCTTTGTATTTTCTTTAATGGGCTCCACAGCTGTTCTCACATAAGTGAGAATTCAAGACTATGCCTGTGTGTGAGTGCTCAGTCGTGTCCGACTCTTTGCGACCCCCTGGACTGTAGCCCAGGCTCCTCTGTCTGTGGGATTCTTCAGGCAAGAACACTGAAGTGGGTTGCCATTTCCTTCTCCAGGGGATCTTCTGGACCCAGGAATCAAACCAGCGTCTCTTGAGTCTCCTGCACTGGCAAGCGGGCTCTTTAACACTAGCACCACCAGAGGCTGACCACGCCTGTGAGGTCCACCCATGCAGAAAGGAGGAAGGGAGCGGCCTGGCCTGCAGAGCTCATCAGGGAAGGAGACGGCACCTCACAGGCCCAAGCGTCCCAGCCACTGAGGGCCCCGGGGATGGAATCTCTCCAGGACCCACAAAGGCCTTTCCCCTGTGGCTTAGACTCTGGAGCTCCCAGGCAGGAAGGCGCATGTCCTGGGAGACAGCCCTTTTGAAATTGGGGCAAAATGACTTTGGCTGTAGGCCCGGAAGCTCAGCCACATGGTGTGCAGGCAGACAGGATGGCGGGGAGCACGGAGTCGGGGGCTGGGCAGGGGGAGGTGCGGGCTCCGATGTGTGTGAGGGGTCATCGCAGTGGCCGGAGAAGTGGGCAATCCTCAGTCCCAGAGCAGGCATGCCTTGAAGGAGCCCTGGTCTCCAGGGGGCAGACTGTGGCAGGTGGTTTTGGGGGGCCAGCTGGGCCCCTCCCCCAGCCGCCCCACGTTTCCGGCCCCATTGTTTTTGCAGCAGGACAAGCAGGCTGTCCTCGGCCCCTCTGGGAGGGCGGCCGCGGAGGACCGGCCAGGGAAGCAGGACTCTCCTGCATTCAGATGAGCACAGAGCAGCTCGGCCAAGTCCTGCGTGAGTCTCAGCCCCAAGTGTGACTCCAGGCTGGGTTTTCGGGGCTGGGGGAGGAGCGCCGGGGTGGGGTGGGTGGCGCACGGCAGAGCCCCGGTGCTCCATGTGCCCTCTCCCCCTTTAATTAAGGTTTTGGAGGAGATTATAGGTTTACAAAGTTCAGAATCCAAAGGATAAGCGTGTGCACTTGCGAGGCCTGTTCCTCTGCGCCCCCTGCGGGCCCGTGATCGGCTCTGCAGTTCGTCCTGACAGGTGCCCACTGTCCTCCTGGTTCCCTGGGCGTGGGGGTGGGGAGAAACACCTCCGGCCCTGAGTGTGTCCACTGTGTTTTGCAGAAACAAACGCTGCACCTCAGGGGCGTATCCTACCGCACAGGAGAGCTAGTGTCGGGGCGCTGCGCGCACACGTCCTGCTGGAAGGGGGAGGGGCGGGCAACGCTGAGGTCTACCCTGGACTCCGGGAAGAGGGACCAGTCCTGGGGACTCCTGTGGCTCAAGGTCTGGGATGGTTAGGGTCAGGGTCAAGGAGGGCCAGAGGAGCTGTGGTGGGGAGGAGTTTTAACTCTTCAGATTGTTTCGAGTTCGTGCTGAACACATATTACTTCCGTGGTGAACTTGTAGCCTTTGTGTGACTTCTGTACAGATCTTCTGCGCCCAGTTTGATGGGGCTTGACAATTGCACAACCTGTGTAGCTGCCATTCCAGAGAATTAGGATGTTTCTATCATTCTAGAAAAGCCCCCCAGTGCCCTTCCTGCCAGTGCACCTCATCCCAGGCAGCCACTGTCTGACTGACCAGCAGAGGCTACAGTCCATGGGGTCTCAGAATTGGACCCCACTGAGCGACTGAGCGCGCACGCACGTGTGGCTGACACCGACGTCGGGACAGGAGGAACCATGCGCACCGGCCCTGTCCTGGTCCACCTGGCCTGCGGGTGGTGTCTCCCTGTCTGCTGCCGTCCGGGGCCTCACCGTGTCCCGTCTGTACTCTCAGCCACCCTGGTGCCCTCGTACCTGTGGCTGCCCATTCGGCTTCCTCCACTGTGCCCACTGGGCTCTCTCCTGACTGGCCCGGACCTGCTCACCTGCTGGGCTCCCCACCCTCCTCCTTCCCTCGCTGCTCTGGAGTCAGACCCGGAAAGACTGCATCCAGCGGCCTCTTGGCCCTGACCTACGGTCACCCAACCCGCAGAGTGCTGGAGGGAGATGGAGCATGTGAGGAGAGTGGCTGGATTCTCCAGGCAAGGATACTGGAGTGGGCAGCCATTCCCTTCTCCAGGGGATCTTCCAGACCCAGGGGTGGAATCCGGGTCTCCTGCATTGCAGGCAGACTCTGTACTGTCTGAGCCACCAGGGAAGCCCTTAGAAAAGAATTAATCCTGGTCAAATAACCCACAATGTACCATCTTAACCACTTTTAAGCATCCAGATCAGCGGCATTAAGCACGTTCACATTGTTGGGCAGTCACAAGCACCATCCAGCCCAATTAACGCTGCACTTTGTAAGACAGTCACTTTGTCCCCATTGAACCAGCTCCCGCTCGGCTCCCCCAGCCCTGGCCCCCGCCATGCAGCTTCCTGTCACTACGAATCTGCATGCTCCTGGGGCCTCGTGTAAGTGAGATCACGCCCTGCCTGTCCTTCCGTGACTGACTTATTGCACTACTGAGCATGGTGTCTTCAAGGTTCCTCCATGTCGTGGCATGTCGGGGCTTCCTTCCTTTTTAAACCTGAATAGTATTCTGGGAAATTGATTATTTTTCAGATGTTCTTACTTTGCAAAATAAAGAGTTAGCCACCCAATGTCAGTTGCCCAAATGCCAATGAAATGGTCCAGCCACCACTGGACCAAGGGGTAAACAGACTCCCCTTGTGTGTAGCTTCTAAGGGATCAGCCACCACAGGCGAGTCACGCTTCCTCACGCTTCCTGGAGACCACCTCGCCTCTATGCCCCGCCCCACGCCCCGCCCACATGCCCCGCCCCACTCCCCGCCCACACGCCCCGCCCACACACAGGCCTCGCCCCCACATGTACCATTTATCCCACACTCGAGCCCCACCCACACCCCTCATCTGCACTCTTACTTGTCTCTCCATCTGGAGCCTTGCTCTGCTTCTCTAACTGAACTCCCCCAAGTCCTGCCAGACCTTGTGCCCCCTGAAGACCCCAAGGGCCCCCGGCCCCTCTCCTGACCTTCTCCCCCCTCATCACAGCAACCCCCAGCTTTCGGTTTCTGTTCCCATCACTGGACCGACAGCACCTCCAGGAGGGACCCTGCGCCCCACCCCGCAAGCTGCCCAAGTTCTCATTTGTTCCCTGTGATGAGCCCTGGGGTGGGGGATGCACCTGCTGGCCGGGCCCTGTCCCAGACCCGGAATCTGACTCTCCAGAAGGGTCAAGAGGCCCCCATGCAAGGCCTTCGCAGGAGAACAGCTGTGCACTCTGCGTGCCTCGGCCCACTCTACAGAAACACCTGATTGCATTTCCAGGTCGCTGGGTGGATCCTGGTTCAAGCCTAGAGCTGTATGAAGGCTCCCTCCGATGTCATCTCTCTGTGCTATGGTTGAAGGGCTGTTTCCCGCTCCCCCAGTTCATATGTTGACTCCTAACCACAACTGAGGTTGTTTAAGCAGGGGGCCTTCAGGAAGTGACCAGGTCATAGAGTGGAGCCCTCAGAGTGGGATCAGCGCCCTCATATAAGGACCCCAGAGCCCCCTCGCTGCCTCTGCCATGTGAGGACACAGAAAAGGGCCCTCACAGGACCAGGCTGGCACCCTGACCACAGACCTCCAGGCCCCCGGCAATGAATGGATGCTGTTGTAAGCTGCCTAGCCTGTGGCATTGTGTCCCCAGCCTGAATAAGGCAACATGTAAAATCATACATTGCCCATCCCAAGGGAATATCGTGGGAAGCCATCCTGAATTATCGGTTGCCACTGGGGGCTGGCATCTGGTGCCACTGTGAGTAACTCACAAGTAGAAGCAGGGCTGGGAGAGGGGAAGGCAGAGGGGAGCCACAGCACGCCCCTGAGCAGGAGACCTTAGGACCCGGCCAGAGGGAGCAGCGGCCTGAGCTGGAAGGGAAACGGGTCACGCGGCTACCGTCCAAGGCCACACACCCTCCGAGTTAATGTTTCCTCCCAACACACACACGGCACTGGCTCCCGAATTCCTAGAGGACAGCTGAATCATCCTTACACAACAGAAAGAGCCTCCATCAGGCCACCCGTCCACCTGACTTGAGCCAGACTCTCCCTCTAAGCTGCCCCCAGACTGCCCCTCCCCCACAACGAAGGCTGAGACAGCCCTCACTGTACTATCCGTGCCCCCGACCATCCCTCCCGCCCCGGCCACCGCGGGCTGAGCGTCATCCATCTACGCTCACCGCTCTTAGATGCAAGCCCTACTTAGGGTTTGGGGTACACAGCTGAGACCCTGTCTCCACCTCAGGGATCTTCCTGTTGTGAAGAGAGACAAGCCTATGGATAAGTGCGTTATGGTGTGATCTGTGCTAACATTTAAAAAAAAGCTAGGATCATGGCATCTGGTCCCATCACTTCATGGCAAACAGATGGAAAAAAAGTGGAAGCAACAGATTTTATTTTCTTGAGCTCCAAAATCATTGCAGACAGTGACTACAGCCCTGAAATTAAAAATTGCTTGCTCCTTGGAAGGAAAGCTATGACAAATCTAGACAGCGTTATAGAAGCAGAGACATTAATTTTCCAACAAAAGTCTGTCTAGTCAAACCTATGGTTTTTCCAATAGTCATATATGGATGTGAGAGTTGGCTCATAAAGAAGCTGAAACTGAAAGCTGCTTAGTGTGTCTGACTCTCTGCGACCCCATGGACTGTAGCCCGCCAGGCTCCTCTGTCCATGGGATTCTCCAGCCCAGAACACTGGAGCGGGTAGCAGTTCCCTTCTCCAGGGGATCTTCCCAACGCAGGGATTGAACCCAGGTCTCCTGCATTGCAAGTGGATTCTTTACTGTCTGAGCCACCAGGGAAGCCTCAAGAAGGCTGGGCGCCAAAGAATTGATAACTTTGAAACTGTGGTGCTGGAGAAGACTCTTGAGAGTCCCCTGGACTGCAAGGAGATCAAACCAGTCCATCCTAAAGGAGATCAACCTTGAATATTCACTGGAAGGACTGATGCTGAAGCTGAAGCTCCAAAACTTAGATCACCTGATGCCAAGAGCTGACTCATTGGCAAAGACCCTGATGCTGGGAAAGATTGAAGGTGGGAGGAGAAGGGGGTGACAGAGGAAGAGATGGTTGGATGGTATCACCAACTCAATGGACATGAATTTGAGCAAACTCCAGGAGATAGTGGAGAACAAAGGAGCCTGGTGTGCTGCAGTTCATGGGGTCGCAAAGAGCCAGACAGGGCTTAGCAACTGAATAAGAACAGGAAACACCAGGCACTGGGAGCTGGGGATTCCTGTGGACTGTGCAGCGGGGAAGATGGTGGTCAGGTCATCTCTGAGCCTGGGATAAGCCTGTGGCTGAGAGGGTGCAGAAGCACCCTGAAGCTCTCTGTGGTCACGTGGTGAGGGGGGGGGTCTGTCTTAGTGGGTGTGTGGTTGGGGAAAGCTTCCCTTAGGATGTGACCTTGAAGTACAGGCCTCCCGAGGTACAGGGGGTCTCCCCAGAAAGACATGACAGCTCTGTGCAAAGTTTCCAGGCCACTGAGTGAACTTACGGCCTCTGCGGGCCACTGTCCTTGGATCAAGTCAGCCCTGCAGAGAACCGCGGCAGGCCCTTTTAGAGCCCGTGACTCCTGGAAGGGTCCTCCCTCCCCCTCCCCCTCGTCCCCGCACCCCCGCCCCCACCCCGTGGCTTCCCGCCAGCCCCGCGCCCCTCCCCTCTGGGGTTCTGGCCTTGGCCGGGGCTCCGGGACTGGCGGGGACCAGCCCCACCTCTCCCCACCGCCCAGGCCGGGTCAGCGCCAACGCCGTCCCCTGCCCGGACCTGGACTCAGAGGTCCCTCTGGACAGTCAGGCCTGCGCTCCTCCGTGGTGAGTCCCCTGGAGGGAGGCAGGGAGGCTGCCCTGGCTCTGCTCTCGCTCTGGGGCGGGGAGCGAGGTGGGATTCCGCTGGGGGCTGCGGAGTCTCCCAGCCTGGCTGGGGGTCCTTTGGCCGAAGGAAGGCAAGGCGGGGGGCGGGGGGAGGCGGGGATCGCGCAGGAGGGAGGGCGAGGAGAGAAAAGCGCTTCCCGAAGCCGCACAGTGGGCCGTGGGCGTCATCAGGGCCGTGGAGGCTGGAGGGGGGAGGTGACCAGAGGGTCCTGCCGCCTCCTAAGGCCCTCACCCCATTCTCGGGACTGGGGATGGTCCTACCTGATTGGCCAGAGCTGGGGGGCCCAGGCACAAGGACCTCTCGTGATTGGACAGCTCCAGTCCACCTGCCCTTGTCCTTCCCCACGGGGAGGGGACGGGACCCCAGACCCTAGCCGGGGTGAGGGTAGCCCCCTTTCTGGTCTGGGTGTTGCGTTACTCAAGCTGCTCACAGCCCATGCCCTTCCAGGGTCTGTCAGGACCCCTCACCTGCCACCTGCCTCGGGGAGGCAAGCACCCTGACCAGGTACCCCAGTTCTCCTGCGCCCTCAATTTTCCAGAAATCAGGCAACTTTCTTAAGCCCTGAATCTTAGTTTCTTGGGCTAAAATTGATAGGTGGTATAATAATAGCCCTCAGCGGCTGAGGCTGATTCTGAAAATCTGGGGCCTCTGCCTGCCACTGGCCGCGGACCCTCTGCAAATCTCCCCTCTGTGAACCTTCCCGATGGCGCTGGGAGATGCCCCTGTCCCTTTAGGAGACAAGGAAATCTTGAACCCAGGGCAGCTATGCGGTGGCCCATCCCCTTGCCCAGGACCGTGGGAAGGGTCGCGGATGGAGTGTGACCCCACAGGCTGATGGGGTCACGAGCATGTGGACCACCAGGTGCCCAGCTGGAATGACTGCAGGCACGAGATGGCTCTGGGCCAGCAAAGGGCAGCTGGGGACCGACGCCTGTGGCTGATTGCCCAGCTCAAGGGCCTTCCAACTGCAGCTCGGAACAGGGGCCCTGAGCAGGGCCTGGCCACTGGGCAGGGGGCCTGGGGAGCCCGAAGGTCCCCCTGCTGCAGGCGCAGCCTCACAGTGTCCCTGAGCCCTGCGGGAGGAGGGAACCGAGGTGCCACCAGGGGAGGAGGCCCCCTAGGGGCCGTGGGTCTCCTCCCTCCTCCACTTGCCGCCCCCCAACCTGACCTTCCCTGCACCAAAGCTCAAGGTGGGCTGCCCCACCCAGGGCTCCTGCCCACCAGCTCCACAGTGGCTTTCCTGACCCTGCCTCCCTGCTTTGTCCTCTTAATTTTCCACGAGTAATATACACCCAATATTTTCAAAAACAACATTCTGGTAAGAAAAAGATAATTAGAGCTATCAAAAGACTTCCAAACCCCCAAACCCTGCCTGGTGACTCTTAATATTTCTGTGCGGGTCCTTCTAGGCTTTACTCTGCCAAACACATGTGTGCAAATACATGTACCACACACACAGCACATACACCGTACACACAGATACACCGCCCATACACCACACACACATACCTCCCACACACACACCATTCTCACTCATTTGACAGCGTCTCAAGCGGAGTTTTTAATCTTGATGATGTCCAGCTTATTTTTCTCTTTTTAAATCATGCCTTTGTTGTTGAATCTGGAAAGCACCACATGCTGGGTGGTCTCCTCTGTTGTCCCCTAGAAGTTTCGTAGTCTGCATTTTACATTCACATCTGTGGTGCATTTTCGGTTACTTTTTGTGAAGACTGTTGATGTGTGTCTGGCTCGTCTTTCGCGTGTGGGTGTCTAGCAGTTCCAGGAACATTTGTAGAGGAGACTGCCTTTGCTCCTCTGTCAGACAACCGGAAGGTGAAGAGAAGGTGTGCAGGAACTTGGAGGAGGCAACGATTTCTTAAACAGGATACAAAGCCCATTCAGCATAAAGGGGGACTTTGGTGCGGGGTACTGTGCTCAGTTTAAGAACTTGGGTTCATCCAAAGGCTCCGTGGAGCGGACAGGCCCCAAGTCCGCAGCCCCGCGCTGCTTCCTGCTTGGGGAGCGCCCGGCCTGCTGCTGGAAGCCTTTGAGGAGCAGCTTCCTCATCAGCAAATGAGGAGACGGAAGCTGATGTGACCTGACTGAGGTCGCAGGGCTGGTTAGTTGCAGAGATGCGCTCGGATGACCCGGGAGGACACGGCGGCACACAGCGCTGGGTGCTGGGCTGGGGGCTCTGGGCATCGGGCGGGGCGTCCAGGGTCTGTGATCACACCCCGCTCAGCCCTGTGGCCTCCCCTTCCGCCCCTCAGGTGGACCACTCCCCGCAGTAGCTGGCCACCCAGGGTGCCCAGAGCTGGGCCCGGGGGTGGGGTGGAGCAGGCGGGCTGCGCCCTTGGGCCAGCGCGCCCCGTGGGACGCTGTGTCCCTTTTGCGCAGGTCCCCGCCGGCCGCTGCCATGAAGATCGCAGTGATCGGACAGAGCCTGTTCGGCCAGGAGGTCTACTGCCGCCTGCGGGAGGAGGGCCATGAGGTGGTGGGCGTGTTCACCGTGCCCGACAAGGACGGGAAGGCAGACCCCCTCGGTGAGTGGTGCCTGGCGGGCGGCGGTGGCAGTGGGACCTGCGGGCCTTGTGTGGGCGTCCCCGGCCTGAAGTGATCACACGCGGTCCACCCTGGGTCCTGCTCAGGGCCCACTGACCGCCACGCTTTTCTGGAACAAAGCATATCACAGCGAAGGGTGGTGGAGAAGGCTGGCCTGCACCCAGGACCCCACAGTCTGAACACCCCCAGCTCCCCTCTCCCTTCACCCAGGCTCCGAAAGGGCTGCCGGGTGGGAATCACCGCAGTCGGGTTCTTGGATGTGAGCGAGCCCTGCACCCCGTCTCCGGCAGGGGCAGCTATTGAGCAGAGTCCCCTGCCCCCCAACGCCCGGCCCCGGAGTTTCTGCCCCCAGGATGGGATGGGGCCTGGGAGTCTGCATTTCCAACAAGCTCCCAGAGACACACCACTTCTCCAGAAGGAAAATGGTGTGAGAATCGCTGCTGAGCTGGGGCCTCAGCTCAAGGGCTGGGCCTTCAGGCCCCCAGGTCCTCCTCAGGGCTGAATGTTTCAGAACGCGGGACCTGGCTCCGAAGGAAGAGGGTGCTCCCACGATGGAGCATCACAGGCCGAGGCACCACTGCTCCGCTCCTGCCCCAGTGCGGCCTGTGACAGTGACCCTTGCCTGGGGCTGCTGTTCGACCTGGCCTCAGAGGGTCACTGTCTAGACCACTCACGCCGACCCGCCTCCCTGCACACAGGGCAGAGGCCGAGGGTCACCAGGGTGACGCGGCAGCTGTGTGTGACGGAGCTGTCACACTTGCCACACCTGTCCCCAGACCTGCCAGGGAGCAGCTGACAGGTGCAGGCCGTGGAGAGAGCCCAGGGCTCGTGCCCGCAGGGGGCAGGGGGCGGTGGGGCAGACTCGGGGGGGCTACATCCTCAAACCTGGAGACGTGGGGACCGCGCATCGGAGCCAGGGGGCAGGGAGACACACTCATGGGGCCTGTAGGTAAAGAGGTCACAGGCCACATGGTGTCTGGGAAACAGAGGCGCTCAGAGGTCCTGGCAGTTGGCAGGGTCAGTCCAGGCAAAGGCATCCCAGAGGCTGGCCCTGGCTGGGGCCATGGCTCCATGCTGCCCAGCAGAGCCCGGCTGGGCAGTGGGGGTGCTGTGAGGGACAGGCCTGGAGAGGGGTGCAGGAGCCCCCCACCCCGCAGGCAGGGGCTCGGAGGCTGGGGGCGGACTCTCACCCGCTGTCCCGCAGGCCTGCAGGCTGAGCAGGACGGCGTGCCAGTGTTCAAGTTCCCCCGCTGGCGGGCCAAGGGGCGGGCCCTGCCCGACGTGGTGGCGCAGTACCAGGCCCTGGGAGCTGAGCTGAACGTGCTGCCCTTCTGCAGCCAGTTCATCCCCATGGAGGTCATCAGCGCCCCCCGGCACGGCTCCATCATCTACCACCCGAGCCTGCTGCCGCGCCACCGGGGCGCCTCTGCCATCAACTGGTGAGACAGGCCGGCCGCCCCGGGCTCCGTGGCTGCGCTCCGGGGCCCCCGAGGGCTCAGCACTGCCAGACGCCGTCCACCCCCGCCCGCCCACCTGGAGAGAGAGAGAGACGGACTAGAGACACCTGGAGCAGATAGCTCTAGATGAGAGGGCGAGAGTCTGCAGGGTGGAGCTGTTGGAGGCACCATCAGGGAGGCAGGCATCTGAGCCGGAAGAGAGGGCGGGCTTGTAGCTGGACCAGTTGGGACTCAGCCCCCTGACCTCCAGACACATCTCCTCGCTTCACTGGGCCTCAGTCTCCGCATCTGTAGAAGGGGCGTGCGAGGCTGTTACACGGCAGGAAGGATAAAGGAAGAAGCATGAGGGCTTCTTCCACCTGATACCTGGCACGCGGTCGCATCAGTAAACGCCATTTTCCCTCTTGCGTCCTCCCTGGGGAGGCGGGAGGGGCCCTAGCCCCAGGCCCCCTTTTCTATGGTCCTTCCTTCCGGACTCAGGCGTCAGTCTTCCGTCCCTAGGACCCTCATCCACGGGGACAAGAAAGGGGGGTTTACCATCTTCTGGGCGGACGACGGTCTGGACACCGGGGACCTTCTGCTCCAGAAGGAGTGTGAGGTCCTCCCAGATGACACTGTCAGCTCCCTCTACAACCGCTTTCTCTTCCCGGAAGGCGTCAAAGGCATGGTAAGGGCAGGGCCGCACACTTACCCCAGGGCTCCCCAGCGCCAGCTACTGCCCAGAGCTGGCTAGGATTCTGCAGGTGGGAGGGACTCTCAGTTCAGGGTTTCACAGAGGCAGGGTTAGAACATGTAATTGATGCTCTCGAACTGTGGTGTTGGAGAAGACTCTTGAGAGTCCCTTGGACTGCAAGGAGATCCAACCAGTCCATCCTAAAGGAAATCAGTCCTGAATATTCATTGGAAGGACTGATGCTGAAGCTTCAATCCTTTGGCTGCCTGATGCCAAGAGCCGACGCATTGGAAAAGACCCTGATGCTGGGAAAGATTGAAGGCAAAAGGAGAACAGGGCAACAGAGGATGAGATACTTGGATGGCATCACTGACTCAATAGACATGAATCAGAGAAAACTCTGGGAGATAGTGATGGACAGGGAGGCCTGGTGTGCTGCAGTCCATGGGGGTCACAAGAAGTCAGACACGACTGAGTGACTGAACGACAACACTGTTCTCTTAAACGGGACCTGCTTACAGCTGTCAGAACAACTCAACAAACCTTGCCCAAAAAGGCACATTTTGGGCTCCTTTCCGAGAGGAGACTCCAGACAGGGACATCCTCAAGCCTGGCTGAGCCCAGAGGCTCTGGCCGGTCGGGGGTTCTGTTTCTTCACCCTGATTCTGCCTCCCGTCTGATTAGCTTCCTCCTCAGGTTGGGCGCCCTTGGTCAGGAGGAGAAGTTGTCCCTGGTGGCTCAAGGTCCACACCTCCTGATTCCAGGGGACAAGAAACCCTCTTTCCCTAAGAATTCATGAATGGAAAGTCCAAGGAGGTTCTGAGGAGCTGGAGGTGGAAGGCAGACTCGAAGGGTTGATGTCGGAGCTGTTGTGCAGCCCCAAGGGGCAGCGTGTCCAGCAGGGGAGGCGGCGGGACAGGGGGCAGACGGGGTCGTCTCCATAGCACAGTGGGGGCCGCCCCTCAGCCCTGGGCCCTGCTTTCAGCCACGGATCCACCTGTTCCCAAAGCAGATCCCGTGGTGCCTGTCCCGAGCCGGGTGTGGTGCTGGGAGGGTCTACACAATCCCACAGCTCGGACTGTGAGCGGGGGCCGAGGGGAGGGTCCTGATGCCTCAGACACCTCTGCCCCCGCCTCCCAGGTTCAGGCTGTGAAGCTGATTGCCGAGGGCAAAGCCCCCAGACTCCCTCAGCCCGAGGAGGGCGCCACCTACGAGGGGATTCAGAGGAAGGAGACGGCCAGGGTGAGCGCCAAGGGACTGGGTGTCTGCACTCTCCCCAGTTCCTTTTTAGGGAGGGCAGGGGCCCCGGGAGATGGGCTGGCGGGAGGGCGGTTGTCTGCCAGATGAATTCCAGGAGGGCTTTGGGCTCCTGGGGGCTGCCCCGGTTGGGGATCCCGGGGGCCCAGGTCTGGGTCTCTGATCGGGGCTCAGGGGGTGCTCTCCAGGGACCTGGTGAGCCCTGTGGGGCCGCCCTAAACTGGGGGGTGGCCCTGTGTGTCGGGCCCTGGTCCTTGTGACCACAGAGCGTCATCTCCCTACAAACCATCCTGCCCTTCACATCCCATGAAAGACCGAGGGTCCATGCACACCCAGAGCCAGGCCCCAGGGGGAGGCTGGCCCAGCTCTGGGATTCAGAGGAAGCTAGGCTCCTCAGCCCCTTCCCAGGCTCCACCCAGCGTCAGGAGGGCCCGTGGGGAGGAGTGAAGGCCGGGGCTGGGGCTCTGGTGGTTGGAGCGCAGGGAGGGCCCGCTGAGCACACACGTCCTGCCCTGCAGATCGACTGGGACCAGCCGGCAGAGGCCATTCATAACTGGATCCGTGGGAACGACAAGGTGCCGGGCGCCTGGACGGAGGCCTGTGGGCAGGTGTGTCCCTGCGGCCGGGATGGGCCATGCTCCTGGGTCCCCTGCTGCTGAACTGCCGGAACGTGTGAGCTGCGTGATCTCTGGCCACTGGCAGACCCCAGCCCCAGCCCCCCGGGTCCTGGAAGGGTGGGGTCCGCACGCACGAGGCCTCCAGGCCAGGCAGCAGCTCTGGGGTCAGACTCTCACCCCTCGGCGGTCAAAGTTCCGAAACAGCAGAACTGAAAGCAGTGAATCACCAACGTGGTACTTAGTACCTATGTGCTGAGTACTCTCACAAAAGACGGTTTGGAGCCGGGAGCCCCAGACCATGCACAGTCTGCTGACGTGAAGCAGGCTATACGGTGAGGAGGCAGTGACTGGCTGTCCAAAGAGTTTTCTTAAATGATAGGGATTTGGCTAAAGGTCACTTAATTCAATCTTGAGGAACAGTTTAAACTTCACTTATGATTTCCAGAGACAAGCAAGGAGTGACTGAGGTCAGGCTGGTCTTGCGTGTCTTGCAAAAGAAGCTAAATTAAGCTCTGCTGTGTGACGGAGCTGTCTTGTCTGCTCCGGGCTTTCCAAGGCTGGTCTCCGTTTGACAGCATGTTAAAAAGCAGAGACGTTACTTTGCCAACAAAGGTCTGTCTAGTCAAACCTATGGCTTTTCTAGTAATCATGTATGGATGTGAGAGTTGGACTATAAGGAAAGCTGAGCGCCGAAGAACTGATGCTTTTGAACTGTGGTGTTGAAGACTCTTGAGAGTCCCTTGGACTGCAAGGAGGTCCAACCCGTCCATCCTAAAGGAAATCAGTCCTGAATATTCACTGGAAGGACTGATGTTGAAGCTGAAACTCCAATACTTTGGCCACCTAATGCAAAGAACTGACTCATTGGAAAAGACCCTGATACTGGGAAAGATTGAAGGCAGGATAAGGGGATGACAGAGGATGAGATGGTTGGAGGACATCACTGACTCGATGGACATGAATTTGAGTGAACTCCAGGAGTTGGTGATGGACAGGGAGGCCTGGCGTGCTGCAGTCCATGGGGTCGCAAAGAATCAGACATGACAGTAACTGAACTGAACTGAGCAGCCCTCAGAGACCCCAGTCCAACCCTGATTCGCCTTCGCCTTGGGGGTGAGGGGGCTTCAGCCAGGCCTTTTCGAGGACAGCCCTGTCCTCCACGAAGCCCCTGACCACCCGAACCGCTGCTCGTGGGCGGGCTTCCCAGACCGTCCAGGGTCTCTGGCCTTGCCACCACCAGCCCCTGTGCACCGCGGCCAGGGCGTGACCCATCCCCAGGCAGGCCCGCCCTCGGTGCTGGCTGAGCACACTTTCTGCAGGTGTCTGACCCTGGGGTTGGAGGTCACGGTCCCATGTTAGGTGGGAGGGGCCCCCTCTGGGGCCTCCCGCCTGCCCAGGTCTCGTCTGTGCTCCGGGCGCTGACACCTGGGCTGTCCTGGCCCCACGCCGTCACAGTCCGTCATCACCCGCCCGCTCAGCACTGCCTGGTAGGCTGCAGGGGCCCCCCTCTCATCTCCACCTTCTGGTTTCCTGTCCCCAACAGAAGCTGACGTTTTTCAACTCGACGCTGAGCACTGCGGGCCTGGAGCCTGAGGGAGAGGACCTGCCCATCCCGGGCGCCCACCGGCCAGGGGTGATCACCAAAGCGGGCCTCATCCTCTTCGGGAATGACAGCCGGATGGTAAGTGTGCTGCTGCGACTCCTGGACTGTACTGTGGGCTCGGGCCCCGCAGGGAGACTCCTGGCCATTCTGGAGCAAACAGGGAAAGGAGACCACAGAATCCAGGAGGGAAGACCCTCACCTGCTGGGTCGGCCACTTTTCCGTCCCAGGAAGGCTTGCCCTGGGCTCTTACTGGCCAGGTGCCCTGCCTGAGCTGGGGACCCTGGGGGGCATCAGAGTCAGGGGGTCTTGTCCAGAGTGCCCTGTGCCTGGGTGTAACTGGGGGTCCTGAGCTGGGGGCCCTGGGAGGCGTCAGAGTCAGGGTTGGTCTTGTCCAGGGAGCCCTGTGCCTGGGCGTAATTGGGGGTCCTGAGCTGGGGGCCCTGGGGGGCGTCAGAGTCAGGGTTGGTCTTGTCCAGGGAGCCCTGTGCCTGGGCGTACTGGGGGTCCTGAGCTGGGGGCCCTGGGGGGCGTCAGAGTCAGGGTTGGTCTTGTCCAGGGAGCCCTGTGCCTGGGCGTAACTGGGGGTCCTGAGCTGGGGGCCCTGGGGGGCATCAGAGTTGGGGGGTCTTATCCAGGGAGCCCTGTGTCTGGGCATAACTGGGGGTCTTGAGCTGGGGGCCCTGGGGGGCATCAGAGTCAGCGTTGGTCTTGTCCAGGGAGCCCTGTGCCGGGGTATAATTGGGGGTCCTGAGCTGGGGGCCCTGGGGGGCGTCAGAGTCAGGGTTGGTCTTGTTCAGGGATCCCTGTGCCTGGGCATCACTGGGGGTCCTGAGCTGGGGGCCCTGGGGGGCATCAGAGTCGGGGGGTCTTGTCCAGGGAGCCCTGTGCCCATGCCTTGTCTAAGCCCAGCAGAGTCCAGGTGCACAGAGCGAGCTCAGTTTCCTTCTCTTTGAACAGAAGTCCCGCCGCGCACATAAGCTGCTCTGACCCACTTTAGCAACTGCAGCTCAGGGTGACACCCAGGATTTATGCAACTGAATACTGATGTGTGCTTGAGAGCCACGCTCTGTTTAAAACAATTCAGTTCTCCCCACAGCTCTATGAGATCCATGTTAGCATTTCACCATTTTACCAAGTAGAAAACTGAAGCAAAGAAATTCAGATCCCTGTCTATTTTGACCCACACGCATCCGCGGCAGAGCTCCGCTCCGGCCCTGCCTGCTGGCTCCGGGCCTGCCACTCACCGTGACACTCACCGCACGAGGTGGTGGGCAGATGGCCTGGGCCCTAAGGTACCAGGGCCAGCGAAGGAGGGCAGGCAGGGGTGTTGGAGCACTGGGGGAACTTCAGGGGACTCTGCGGATGCTGAACACATGGTGGCGGCCGTGCAAACAGTCCCGGGCAGGGAGCAGCCTGGCTTGGACCGGTGAGAGCTCACTCTGGGTGCCTGTCCTACTGGCCCGAGGCCACCTGAGGGTTACAGCGCGTGGGTGTCCCTTCCTGGGTGGTGCTGCAGTGGAATGAGGGCATCTGTCTCGGGCCAGGTTCCCGCAGCAGACCCAGGCAGGATTACGGAGGAAGGCAGACTGAGAGGAGGACGGTGGTCACAGAGAGGCGGGCCTCTCTGCTAGCCGGGGCCAAGCTTAGCTGCCAGCAGCGGTGGAGGACGGGCCTGGGTGCAGGTCCTGGAGCAGCCGCCGGAGGAAGGCACCAGCCGCGTGGGTTGGGCCGCAATCTCCCCGACATCCCTGAGGGACCCCAGGCCAGGCGGCAGCCGTGGTGGCCTCGGCTGAGGGTCTTTCAGGAGCGTCCAGCCGGGCTTGCTGGGCTGGGGCTCCAGAGCATGCAGGGAGGCAGCAGTCGGTGGGGTGGGGGCAGTGAGCCGGGAGCCCCGCTCCAGTTCTGGGCGGGGGGCGCTCTTCACAGAGCGTCTCACCTGGCAGACACATTCTCTGCCGTGAGCGCACACGCTCCCCCACCCAGAGGGAGCCTCACGACCTGGGCCAGTCTCCATGCGGTTTCCGCAAGCTGGGTGCTGGGTGACTAACTGTTGTCTCCGTTGGCCTTCAAGGCAGTGGTGGGATGCCTTCCGTCTCACATGCAGGCATTGGTTTTATAGAATAATACAGCCATTGTTGTTGTGAGTCGCTCAGCCATGTCCGACTCTCTGTGACCCCATGGACTGCAGCCCGTCAGGCTCCTCTGTCCATGGGATTCTCCAGGCAGGAATACTGGAGTGGGCTGCCATTTCCTTCTTCAAATACAGCCATCGTGGGTTTCCAAGCCTGAGAGCATGCTGGGGTGGAGGACACGGGTCCCCCCGACCGCTGCCCGCACCCCCGCCCTTTTGGTCTCCTCACGCCCTGCCTGCGTCCGGGCCTGCCTAGGGGAGAATGGGGGCGAGTGCATGCCCGCCGCGGGGTGCCCAGGGGCACTGATGGCCCTCCCGTCGCAGCTGCTGGTGAAGAACATCCAGCTGGAGGATGGGAAGATGATCCCAGCCGCACACTTTTTCGGGAGAGCAGAGAGCAGCGCCCTGGAGCTGACAGAGGAGGAGCTGGGCACCGCGGAGGCTGTGCGGGTGGGGAGCCGTTGGGGCTGCTGTGGTGGGGGCATGCATGCACTGGGTGTGTGTTCTGGGGGGGCGGGGCGTGCACACCCAGAGTCCGTATGTCCTGGCCTCAGGCACGCCGTGGTTCTGTCCTCCAGGTGTCCCCTGGCCCTCCTTCCTCTGCTGGGTCCTACCGCCCAACGGCATGAGGGCCTGCGGCCAGGCACTGGGAGGGAGGTGGTCACCCAAGGACCATCCAGCCCTGGGTGCAGCAAAGCCCGGAGGGGACAGGCCCGCCTGGGGCCAGGCTGCACCAGGGGCTGCCTTCTGGGCCTGGGGGCTCGTTCTCACTGCCTGGCCCTCCAGGGTGCCTGGAAGCGGATCCTCCCCAGTGTGCCGGAGGTGGACGAGTCCACGGACTTCTTCAAGTCGGGGGCCGCATCCGTGGACGTTGTCAGGTGAGGTGGGGGTGGGGGTGGAGCCCCGGGGTCTCTGAGTCGGAAGTCACCCCCAAACTGAGGAGCGGGCACTGTGTGGGTCAGAGATCCAGAAAGGACGAGGGTGTGCAAGCCTGTGCCCATCCGGTGTGGGACAGCTGGTGGGCAGGCACGTCCATCTCCAGTGGGGTCACGGCCCCGGAGTGGCCACTCTGGGCCTGGACATGTAGCTGGCTGCTTACGGCTCTGCAAGCGGGAGCCCAGCAAGCAGATAGATGAGGACCACCGCCCCAGAAGGTCTTGGCAGGCACAGGGCAGGGCAGGGGGCCGAGACCCCCACCCTCACAGGAGGAAGAGCAAACTGTTTTGGAGCAGTTTTAAAGCAATCGCAAGCCTTCCCAAAGCAACTGACCACAAGTTAGCACTGACAGAGCCGGAACTTGAACCCAGAGCCTCTGAACCCTCAAACTGGGCTTTCAAGACGGATTTGAGACCAACACCCATGCTCTGGGTGCTGGGCAGAACCACCAGCTCTGCTAAGAGGAGGGCAGGACCCCGGGCCTTGTCCAGGCTCCCATTCTCCCCCTTCTGTCCTCCAGGCTGGTGGAGGAAGTCAAGGAGCTGTGTGACGGCCTGGAACTGGAAAATGAAGATGTCTACATGGCAACCACCTTTGGGGACTTCATCCAGCTGTTAGTGAGAAGGCTGCGAGGGGGCGACAAGGAGACCGAGTGCGCCATCGACTACGTGAGTCCCGGGAGCCCCACAGGCAGGCCTGGGCTCACGGGCTGTGTGAGCCTGCACACCCACAGGCACCCACACCAGCGGGTCCACGGGGACACCCAGGGAAGCCAGGACTCCAAGAGCCTGCCCTTTGGTGATCAAGCTCCCCTTGGTAACTCTGAGCAGCCTAAAGATGCCAGGCAGTGGGGCAGACTCTACAGAGGACGCTGTTGCCTAAGATTCAGGGCACGAAACGGTGTCGAGGAGACATGTCCACAGTGTGTCTCTCCCGCCCCCTTCTCCACTGGCGGTTTTCTGGTGTGGCCTCCAGCTCCCGTCCTGCACCTCCTGCTGACCCTCACCCCTCACTCGGGTTCCACCACCTCCTCCCTTCGTCTTGATTCAGCACTGGCAGCGGCTTCCTGCTGGGCTCAGCCTCCGGCTCTTCCATCACCCGGGCGACCAGTCACTGTATCAAAGGCCTTTGGTTGACACAGGAGAGAGAGAGACCAAGTGGGACAGAAAGAGGAATTGGGAATGGTTTCCCAAGAAGGGCTTCCCTGGTGGCTCAGCTGGTATAAAGCATCCTCCTGCAATGCGGGAGACCTGGGTTTGATCCCTGGGTTGGGAAGCTCCCCTGGAGGAGGGAAAGGCTACCCACTCCAGTATTCTGGCCTGGAGTCCATGGGGTCACAAAGAGTTGGACACAACTGAGCAACTTTCCCACTTTCGCTTCCATGAAGGAGAACAAACAGCCCTGTACGTTCAGCTTGTGTGTGTGAAGTGTGAGGAAGTAACGCAGACCTGTTTGTAAAGAAACTTTGCACAAACCACCCTTGGGGTGTCTAGTTAGGCTACGGCTCCTATAGGAATGGGCTTTGTGATGGTTTGTCTGGCTGGGAGTTGGGGACAAGGCGGATGAAGGAAGGAGAGGAGGCTGGGGTGGACCCCAGGCTGGCCTTGGGTCGTGGACTTTAGGGGAGAAGCCACCCCAAGGCCCCATGTGCGTGCAATGCGGCAGGGGCTGTGCCACTTCCTGAGTGTGGAGCCCAAGGGTTGGGGTTGGGGCCGGGGCAGCTTGGCCGGCAGGCTGGCCCAGCGTCCCTGTCTCAGCCGTCACCTCTGCCCTGCATGATGGCCCCGGGCAGCAGGGCTGGATCCGTGAGGAGACCCCAGGCCCCTACTTGTGTGTCGAAGGGTTGGTGGGGCAAGTAGTCCCCATGCCTGTCAGGGATGCCCCTGTAGCTCCAGCCTGAGGTCCTTGCCCCCCAGGTGGAAAAAGCCGTGAACAAGCTGACCCTCCGGATGCCCCATCAGCTGTTCATTGGGGGCACATTTGTGGACGCCGAGGGTGGCAAGACCTACGAGACCATCAACCCGACAGATGGAAGTGTGAGTGCAGGCCCGGACCCTCGGCCCCCGCCACCCTCCATGACCTCTCGGGGTCCTCTCCTGTCCACTGACACCCTCCCGTGTTGGGAGGCCCCCTCCCCTCCCTCTCACCCCCCGAATCAGGGCCCCCCTTCGCCGAGGCCCTCAGCATCCCAGGCTCTCAGACTCCTTGGCTGTGGCCATCGGGCATCACATCAGAGCAGAGGCAGTCAAGTTCACACACACACACACACACATTCTGAGATGGACACACTCCTACACACGCACACCTGCAGAGGACTGGGATGCAGAACGTGGGTCCTGAGGGGGTTTAAAGAGAGTAACAGGCGGGCTGTGTGGACCCAGACAAGGACCCCCAAGCGAGCCCGTCAGGGGCTGTCAGCACCTCCAGGCCACTGTTGGGGACCCCGGGCGGGAGGCCGTGTGGGCTCCTGGGCCGTGGGCTTGGAGACGCCAGCCTCAGCCCTACTCCCACCCCCGGCCCGTCTAGGTGGAGGCCTGAGCTGCAGGGCAGGTGGGCACCCTCAGGGCACAGGATCCAGGGGCTCAGGCAGGCTTATTAAGAAGCAGACCTCCCGACCGGGCCCCTCAGCATGTGGGCCTGCTCCTGCTCTTGGTCAAAGACGCTGAGCAGCAGTCCGCGTCTGTCGCCCTGTTTGGGGTCGGGGCGGCGAAGACCCCAGGGGACGTGGACACAGCCCCTCCTGCCGGCCGCGCCCCGCATGAGCCTGGCCTCCCCCGCGGGGCCGCCCGGGGGCCCGGAGGCTTCAGGCTCGGTGCCCCTGCAGGCCCTCTGCCAGGTGTCCCTGGCCCAGGTCAGCGATGTGGACAAGGCCGTGGCCGCTGCAAAGGACGCCTTTGAGAACGGACTGTGGGGGAAGATCAGCGCGCGGGACCGTGGCCGCCTCCTGTACAGGTGTGAGCCCCACCCCATCCCCGTTCCCCAGGCGCAGGGGCGCTTCTGGGAGGACTTGCGACTGCACAGCTGGTGGCCTCAGGGAGGACTCTCCCATGTCACGTCCCCTCCCGGTGAAGCCAGGTGCCAGCAGAAGCCCAGGGAGGACTTGGGGTGCTCCCACTCATGGCTGCTCAGCCAGACAGGAGCTGGGGGCTGCCTCCCTGGGGGTCCCTGGGGGGTCAGCAAGCTGGGAGCAGACTGGGGTGCTGGGGCCTGCCGGTGGCTGGAGGAATAGGATGGGTCAGCCACCTTCAAGCCTGAGGGCGGCTCTGGATGGGTGGTCTCCACCTGACCCCCCAACCCTGCTCCCAGAGGTGAGGCCTTCATATGGGGGGGCATCCCACCTCCAAGGAGCCCACAGCAGCCCCTCCAGATGATGACACTGAGGCCAGAGACTGAGTCGGGGGCAGACCCCCGAGAGGGCAGGCGGGCTGTGCCAGCTTGAGGCCCGCCCCCCCCCCTGCCGCCCCCTCCAGGCTGGCAGAGCTCATGGAGCAGCACCAGGAGGAGCTGGCCACCATCGAGGCCCTGGATGCAGGTGCAGTCTACACGCTGGCCCTGAAGACACACGTGGGCATGTCCATCCAGACCTTCCGCTACTTCGCTGGCTGGTGCGACAAGATCCAGGTGGGGCTCTGAGCACCTCAGCCATCCTGTCCAACTCCAGCTGGGGCTTCGGGACAGACAGTCCCGTCCCTCCCTGGGCCTGGGTGCAAGGAGCTGCCCAGCGGGAGGTGGCCAGAAACCCCCCAGTGATGCTACTGCTGCTTCATCCAGGGCTCCACCATCCCCATCAACCAGGCGAGACCCAACCGGAACCTGACCATGACCCGGAGGGAGCCCATCGGGTGAGTCATGGGCTGGGCACTTCCCAGGAATGCATGTGGGGGCGCAGAGGTCTCTTCCCGGCCACATGTTTATCAGACAGCTATTCCTTTGCCTGGTAGCTCAGACGGTAAAATTGTCTGCTTGCAATGCTAGAGACCCGGGTTCAATTCCTGGGTCAGGAAGATCCCCTGGAGAAGGAAATGACAACCCACTCCAGTACTCTTGGAAAATTCCATGGATGGAGGAACCTCGTAGACTACAGTCCATGGGGTTACAAAGAGTTGGACATGACTGAGCACCGAAGAATTGATGCTTTTGAACTGTGGGGTTGGAGAAGACTCTGAGAGTCCCTTGGACTGCAAGGAGATCCAACCAGTCCATTCTGAAGGAGATCAGTCCTGGGATTTCTTTGGAAGGAATGATGCTAAAGCTGAAACTCCAGTACTTTGGCCACCTCATGCGAAGAGTTGACTCATTGGAAAAGACTCTGATGCTGGGAGGGATTGGAGGCAGGAGGAGAAGGGGACAACAGAGGATGAGATGGCTGGATGGCATCACTGACTTGATGGATGTGAGTCTGGGTGAACTCCTGGAGTTGGTGATGGACAGGGAGGCCTGGCGTGCTGTGATTCATGGGGTCGCAACGAGTTGGACACAACTGAGCAACGAACTGAACTGAACTGAGCAACTTCGCTTTCACCTTTCATTCCTTGGCAAACCCCGCCTGCCAGACACCTTGTTACCAGATAAGGTCACCCCCTCAAGCAGGGCCGCAGGCACGACCCAGCCCTGGTGGCAGCAAGTCTCTGCAGGGTTTCAGCTTTGGAGCCTCCGGCCCAGTTCTCCTTCTTTCCCAGGGCTCTTGCCCTGCTCCCTCTCAAGCTCAGTCCCTCTGGGTCTGCTGGGTGTATCTGGGGTGGGCACCAGCTCTCCTAACCCCTCAGCACACCCACCACCCCCAGGAAGGTGTGTGGGCCCCAGGCTGGCCCCAGTTTGCACTGCACTCCTGCTCTGCCAGCCAAGTGGCTCCTTACTGACCTGTCTGCCTTGGTCTCTGAGCACCCTCCTCCCACTGCTGGGCTCAGCCAGGCTGTCGTTGTTCAGGGAACCATTCTCTGATGATGATGGAGAAGATGGTGATGAAAATGATGGTGAAGAAGGTGATAAAGACGATGGTGAAGATGACAGTGACGAAGACGGTGGTGAAGACGGTGGTGAAGACGGTGGTGAAGACAGTGGTGAAGATGACGATGGTGAAGATGACGGTGGTGAAGACGGTGGTGACGAAGATGGTGGTGAAGACAGTGGTGAAGACGGTGGTGAAGACAGTGGTGAAGATGACGGTGGTGAAGATGACGGTGGTGAAGACGGTGGTGACGAAGATGGTGGTGAAGACAGTGGTGAAGATGGTGGTGAAGACGGTGGTGAAGATGGTGGTGAAGACGACAGTGGTGAAGATGGTGGTGAAGATGACAGTGGTGAAGATGATGGTGGTGAAGACGGTGGTGAAGACAGTGGTGAAGATGATGGTGAAGACGGTGGTGAAGATGACGGTGGTGAAGATGACGGTGGTGAAGACGGTGGTGACAAAGATGGTGGTGAAGACGGTGGTGAAGATGGTGGTGAAGACGACGGTGGTGAAGATGGTGGTGAAGATGACGGTGGTGAATGATGATGGTGAAGATGGTGGTGAAGATGACGGTGGTGAAGATGATGGTGGTGACAAAGATGGTGGTGAAGAAAACGGTGAAGATGGTGGTGAAGACGACGGTGGTGAAGATGGTGGTGAAGATGACGGTGGTGAATGATGATGGTGAAGATGGTGGTGAAGATGACGGTGGTGAAGATGATGGTGGTGAAGACGGTGGTGAAAACGGTGGTGAAGACGGTGGTGAAGACGGTGGTGAAGACGACAGTGACGAAGACAGTGGTGAAGACGATGGTGGTGAAGACGGTGGTGAAGATGACGGTGGTGAAAACAGTGGTGAAGACGGTGGTGAAGACGATGGTGGTGAAGATGACGGTGGTGAAGACGGTGGTGAAAACTGACAGTGGTGAAGACGGTGGTGAAAACGGTGGTGAAGACGACGGTGGTGAAGACGGTGGTGAAGACGATGGTGGTGAAGATGACGGTGGTGAAGACGGTGGTGAAAACTGACAGTGGTGAAGACGGTGGTGAAAACGGTGGTGAAGACGACGGTGGTGAAGACGACGGTGGTTAAAATGGTGATGAAGACGGTGGTGAAGACGACAGTGACGAAGACGGTGGTGAAGACGGTGGTGAAGACAGTGGTGAAGATGATGGTGATGAAGACGGTGGTGAAGAAGGTGATGAAGACGATGGTGAAGACGACGGTGACGAAGACAGTGGTGAAGATGATGGTGGTGAAGATGATAGTGAAGATGGTGATGGAGACAGCAGTGGGAGTGAGGAAACGGCAGTTGCCTGGTGTTCGAGGGGCCCCCTTGGGGATGAGCTCGTCTCACTGACCCGCAGAGAGGGGCTGCCACCCCAGGTTTTAAGGGTCAGGAGGACGCAGGGCCACGTGGTGCCATCAGTAGTTCTGGGACGTGGGGGTCCCTCTGTGGAGACACTGCCCAGCCAGAGGCTTGTCTGGGACAAGGGGTGGCACCAACACAGGACACTACCTCTCAGGACACAGCGTGCAGGCTTCCTCAGGCCCCCAGATGGACCACATCCTTCTTGTTCCCATGGCAATAGCCCTGGCCTAATGCCCAGGAGGACCCTCATCCACACCGACCCAAGTGACGCTTGACCATCTCTCACATCCTCCTGCCCACACTCGTGACCTCTGACCCGCTCTTGTGGCTGCCTGTCCACCCCTGTGGTCCCAGACCATCTCCCAGGCTCTGCCTGTCCCCACCCGTGCCTACCTGCTGTCACCCTCCTCCTGGGGTGGCTCCAGGCTGTGTCCCTAGAAGGTGTCCCAGCAGAGACTGCAGCGTCCTCTGCCATCACCCCTCCTGGGAAGGGACAGACTGGGCACACCACCCTGCCCGGGCAGGCAGCTGCACGCTGGCCCTGAGCAGGGCCTGGCCTGGAGAGGAGGGAGGCAGCCATGAGGCTCAGGCAGGGCCTCCGGGGGCACAGACAGATGAAGACTGGCCTCCTTCCCCGACAGGGTCTGCGGCATCATCATCCCCTGGAACTATCCCCTGATGATGCTGTCCTGGAAGACGGCCGCCTGCCTGGCTGCAGGCAACACAGTGGTGATCAAGCCTGCCCAGGTAGGTGCGGGCGCGGCCCGGGGCCTGCAGGCTTGGAGGGCGTGGGCGCTACCTGGCAGGGCAGGGGCAGGCCACAGGCCCCTTCGACCCCCACACTCCCCCACAACCCCGCACGGGCGGGAAGGAGAAGCCTCTGCAGGTGAGAGCAGCCTGTGAGGGACAGCCCACAGGGCAGACCTGGTGTGTTTGGGTCTCGGGGCCAAGTCAGGCTAACCAGGATGTGCGTGCAGCCTCTTTGTGAGCATCTGTGTCATTTCTGGGGACACCAGCTCAGCCCCCCTGAGCTGTGTGCCCCCTCCATGTGCCCCAGGACCCAGCTCTGGGCTGTGAGCTTGGGGCGTCTACCATTAAAGCTGGAGCTTCAAACCCCAAACATCTGGGGGAAGCCCCTGTATGTCCACCAACTGGGCTTCTCAGAGAAGCCACGTGTTGGGGGTCCTTCTCAGAGAAGCCACTTGATGGGGGTCCTTCTTGGAGAAGCCACGTGGCACGTGGGGGTCCTTCTCAGAGAAGCCACGTGACGGGGTCCTTCTCAGAAAAGCCACGTGATGGGGGTCCTTCTTGGAGAAGCCACGTGATGGGGTCCTTCTCAGAAAAGCCACGTGATGGGGGTCCTTCTCAGAGAAGCCACTTGATGGGGGTCCTTCTTGGAGAAGCCACGTGGCACGTGGGGGTCCTTCTCAGAGAAGCCACATGACGGGGTCCTTCTCAGAAAAGCCACGTGATGGGGGTCCTTCTCGGAGAAGCCACGTGATGGGGTCCTTGCACTGGAGCAGCCTGTGCAGTGTGGCCTGTGGTGGGGTCACCACACGAGCCGCCGTCCTTCGTCTGGACCTCAGATAGATCAGTTAGGCGCGGCAGGGCTGATGCTGGGGCAGTGGGCTGGGGCGTCTCACTCCCTCAGCGCCTTTGGGGTGGTTGGGCCTCAACGGTATTAACATAATGAAAATCAGTGCAATGATTCTGGCTCACCAGAGGCCCACACTCAGGCATTTTAACACACAATGAATTCCCCACTGACTTCCATACACGTCTGCTCAAGGCAGCATCGCTGCAGCCCCAGAGGTGACCCTTAACTTCTCCCTTGAGGCTGGGGGGCTGCTGACAGGTCAAGGCAGTGGTCCCTGGAGAGCCCACTTGCCCAAGCCCCCAGGGTATGAGCACCCACCCAGGCACTGCTCAGCCAGAGGCCCAGCAATGGTGGGGTGGGGGGCACAGACCCCCGAACCAGGCTTCCCCCCAGACTGGGGGGCGTGGACGCAGGTTGGCCTCAGCAGCATCACACAGGGCGGGCGGGTGAGGCTGGGCACCAGGGAGCTTTCGGAGGCCAGCGGGCATGGGCAGCGGCAGAGGAGGGCTGGTGGTCCTGAGGGCCAGGGAGAGGAATGCCCTCGGCCTCTGGGCATGGCCCTGGCGCCCCAGGGCTTGGCACAAACAGGTGGAGGCGGGGGAAGGTGCAGGGGGCTCAGGCCTGGCGTCAGGCTGCAGGGGAAGCTGCTGAGGCAAGCAGCCTGGTGCCCGGCTCCCGCTGCCCAGCCCTCTGGACCTGACCACCTGTCCTGCGTCCTCAGGTCACCCCACTCACGGCCTTGAAGTTTGCGGAGCTGACCCTGAAGGCGGGCATCCCTAAGGGCGTGGTCAACATCCTGCCAGGATCCGGTATGGCTGGGGACGGGGCACAAGGCTTGCCGTGTGACGCGCCCCTACATGAAGGGGGCTTCCCTGGTGGGAGTGCTGCCTGTGGGAGCCCCAGACTGGGGGACTCCTGGATGGGGGTTGGGGAGCGTGACTGTTGGCTGCAGCCGCTGACTGCGAGGAGAGGCTGTTGACTGAATGGAGAACAGGGAAGGGGAGCGGGCCTGGGGAAGCTTAGGAGTTGAGTCTCAGATACGCTAAATTTGAGAGGCTAGAAGACCTCCCAGTGGAGGTTCTGAGCCCCTGGGGAGGACGGGGGTGTCTGGCCCTGGGTGGCTGGAGACGGATGACCAGGCTCCATGGCTGCCCTGATCCCTCCCCCTGCCCATCCTGCACAGGCTCACTGGTCGGCCAGAGACTGTCAGATCACCCGGACGTGCGGAAGATTGGGTTCACAGGGTCCACCGAGGTCGGCAAGCACATTATGAAAAGGTAGGTGGTGGAGCGGGCAGAGGGGCCAGGTACCAGGGTCCAGCCCCGGTTGGATCCAGGGATTCCCTCGGGAGGACGGCATCAGCAACTGAGAGAAATAGAGAAAGAGATAAGCAAAGAATTTTGCAGTTAAGAAAATAGAGGAGAGAAAAGAGGCTGATACTCCTTGGTTTACACAGAAAGCCAATAAAGCCCCAGCACAGGACTTGCTCTGTTCATGTAGGCCACAGGTGCCCTCTCGAATAGTTGAAGGTGCCCCACCTTAGGCACCTTCTCGAGGGGGTCTTAGAAGCCCAGGCAGGAAAGTGAATGCTGAGGGCCCCTGTGCTCCAGGGAATCAGCCTGAAAAGGAAAAGGAAAGAGAAAGAACGACATGGGGAGACCAAGCTTTGGTGAGCAAGGCCTGCACTTTATTTTCCAAAGTAGTTTTTATACCTTAAGTTGTGCATAGAGGATAATGGGGGGGTGGGGGGAGTCAAGCAAGGTCAGCAGTCCTGATCCTTATGGAAGCCAGGCTTTCTTTCTGCAAACTTATCATGTGCAAAAGCTTTAGGTGATTTACATCATCTTCTGGCCAGGAGGCCTGTTAACATTTTATGATCCTTTATTCAGAAAACTTATTTTTCTCTAAAGGTGATTTTTCTAAAGTCAGGCACCACCCTCTGAAAGCATTAGATAAAGTTGCATTCCTATAGGGCAAAAGTGTGGTGGGCTCTAACAAGAAAAGAATTAACTCAAGGGTCCAAGGTTACAAACATTAAAGCTACTACTTACATTTCTATATACCAACTATATTAATCAATACACCCCCAGGGACACAGTAGGTAAGGGATATGGAAACTTGGCAGCAAGCATTAGCTCAACAAAGAAATCCTCTACTAGTTCTATTCTAACAATTTTAACTCTCTGAGAAGCTCTGCATTGTTAAAATATCTTAAGCTTCCCGTGCCTCTCGTGGTTGGGAGGCTGTGAACAATCACATGTGTAGCTGCAGGAGTCCGAACAAACCTGTCAGGCAAGCGAGAAAGTCATCAGAGGGGTTTGAATTGAAACACTCCTATTATGCCCAGGAGAATTATTAACTAGAGCTCTAAGTTGATTTTCTTCAGAGAAAGGTGGTTGGGGATAGCCCCCCGTTAATGTCAGAAGAGTTGGTGAAAGTTGTGAAATAGTAAAACAGACAGATTTTGGTTTTGGCGTAGATGCTCGGGCAGGTCCAGGGGGCCTCTCGAGTCCTGATTCACCTTTGCATGTCAGGTCCTCTCTGCGTGACCTTTGTCATGGGTGGGAACTCCCGTGCTGGCTCCCGGCAGCCAGGGGTCGCAGGCCAGTGGGGCTCCAAGACCTCCTTCTGGGGTCAGCCTGAAAGGAGAGAGGGTGTGGGGGGTGGGGGTGCCACGAGAGCAAGGCCTGCGCTGGGATGGTGTGGGGGAGGCGGGGTCGGGGAGGGGAGGAGGTGCGGGCCTGGCCTCATAGGGACCCTCCAGCTCAGATCCTCGGCTGCTCTTCCGAGTGACCCTGCACTGGAGCTGCCCTCAGCCCCCGTGTCCCGTGTCCCCCATCCTGTGTCCCATGTCCCCATCCCGTGTCCCATGTCCCGTGTCCCATGTCCCCCATCCCATGTCCCATGTCCCCCATCTCATGTCCCATGTCCCCATCCTGTGTCCCCCATCCCATGTCCCGTGTCCCATGTCCCCCATCCCATGTCCCGTGTCCCATGTCCCGTGTCCCATGTCCCATGTCCCGTGTCCCGTGTCCCATGTCCTGTGTCCCGTGTCCCATGTCTTGTGTCCCATGTCTTGTGTCCTGTGTCCCATGTCCCGTGCCCCATGTTCCATGTCCTGTGTTCCATGTCCCACGTCCCGTGTCCTGTGTCCCATGTCCCGTGTCCCCCATCTCATGTCCCATGTCCCCATCCCGTGTCCCCCATCCCGTGTCCCATGTCCCATGTCCTGTGTCCTGTGTCCTGTGTCCCGTGTCCCCAATCCCATGTCCCCCATCCCATGTCCAGTGTCCTGTGTCCCATGTCCCACGTCCCGTGTCCTGTGTCTCATGTCCCGTGTCCCCCATCTCATGTCCCATGTCCCCATCCCTTGTCCCCCATCCCGTGTCCCATGTCCCATGTCCTGTGTCCTGTGTCCTGTGTCCCGTGTCCCCAATCCCATGTCCCCATCCCATGTCCCATGTCCCGTGTCCCATGTCCCCCATCCCATGTCCCATGTCCCCCATCTCATGTCCCATGTCCCCATCCTGTGTCCCCATCCCATGTACCGTGTCCCATGTCCCATGTCCCGTGTCCCATGTCCCATGTCCTGTCCCATGTCCCATGTCCTGTGTCCCGTGTCCCATGTCTTGTGTCCTGTGTCCCATGTCCCGTGTCCCATGTCCCATGTCCTGTGTCCCATGTCCCACGTCCCGTGTCCTGTGTCCCATGTCCCGTGTCCCCCATCTCATGTCCCATGTCCCCATCCCATGTCCCCCATCCCATGTCCCATGTCCCATGTCCTGTGTCCTGTGTCCTGTGTCCTGTGTCCTGTGTCCCGTGTCCCCAATCCCATGTCCCCCATCCCATGCCCCGTGTCCTATGTCCCATGTCCTGTGTCCCATGTCCCATGTCCTGTGTCCCATGTCCTGTGTCCCCCATCCCATGTCCCCCATCCCATGTCCCGTGTCCTGTGTCCCATGTCCCCCATTCCGTGTCCCGTGTCCCCCATCCCATGTCCCATGTCCCGTGTCCCATGTTCCCCACCCCGTGTCCCAGCCCATCTCTCCCTGTCCCTTTCAGCTGCGCCCTGAGCAATGTGAAGAAGGTCTCCCTGGAGCTGGGTGGGAAGTCACCCCTCCTCATCTTCGCGGACTGTGACCTGGGCAAGGCCGTGCAGATGGTGAGCACTGCGGGGGGCGGGGGGCTGCCCCAGGGGTCGTAACCCAGTGCTGTTCTCCCCTCCGCACAGGGTATGAGCTCTGTCTTTTTCAACAAAGGCGAGAACTGCATCGCCGCCGGCCGGCTCTTTGTGGAGGACTCCATCCACGACCAGTTTGTGCATAGAGTGGTAGGTCCCGTCACCGGGCTTGGTGCTGCCTGCTTGCCAGCTACAGGGCATTGGGGGCCAGGGAGGGTTGGGCAGTGGAGTCCGGCACCAGCCACTTGGGTCCCAGACCCCTCGGGGAGGCCGTGGCAAGTCTTCCCTGGACTTTAGTATTTCAGCAAGAAGCAGCAGCCCCACGGCTCCAACCCACATGCTGCCTCTCCCTGCCCCCTGTCCTGCACACCTGCCCTCCCTCCCTGTACACCTGCCCTACTCCCCGCACATCTGCCCTCCCTCTCCCTGTACACCTGCACCATTCCAGCTCCCACACCAAGCCCAGATTGCTCTTGAACAGAGGGTGCTTTGAGGCTTCAACCCAGAAGGCAGTTTTGGAACCAGAACATGGTTCCAGAGGCCAGCATCTGGCGTGCGGACTTTCTTCAGGGCCCAGTGGTCGGTCACCAAAGATGTGTATGTGGGAGGCGGGTCAGGCGGTGACCGCGGTCAAAAGCCCAGGCAACACTGACCCTGAGGGCGTCTGCAGGTGGAGGAGGTGGGGAAGATGAAGATTGGCAATCCCCTGGATCGGGACACCAACCATGGGCCGCAGAATCACCTGGCCCACCTGCAGAAGCTGCTGGAGTACTGCCAGCGCGGCGTGGAGGAGGGGGCCACGCTGGTGTGCGGCGGGAAGCAGGTTCCTCGGCCAGGTCAGAGACCTGCGGACCGGGCAGCAGGTGGCATGGCCTCTGGGGCAGTGTCTGGGGCCCAGGCCCCTGCAGTTGGGCTCCCAGACTTCTGCTCTCCCATCTAGGATCTCAGGGGTGGAGAGCTTGGCTGTTGGGACACCTGCCAGACCAGGTGTAGGGCCTGCATACAGCCTCCTCCCAGCTGGAGGTCAGACCCCAGCATGCAGCTCTCTGTGGGGCGGCAGAGATGGGTGTGAGCAGGATGGGGTAGCAGGGTGCAGAGACTGGCCTGTGGCGCTCCAAGAGCTGGGGGGCACGTTTCCTTTGCAGATGAGTGGATACAGGCCACACCCACACCCTGTGCGTCAACAAGCGTCCATACATGACACACGGTTAAGAATTATAATTGCTGTTATAATTTGTAAATATGTACAAACATGGAATATTTTATTAAATTAACAGGGGCTTCCCTGGTGGTTCAGAGGGTAAAGATAGGTTCGATCCCTGGATCAGGAAGATCCCCTGGAGGAGGGCATGGCAACCCACTGCAGAATTCTTGCCTGGAGAATCCCAGGGACAGAGGAGCCTAGTGAGCTACAGTCTATGCGGTTGCAGTCAGACGCAACTAAACAACTAACAACACTATTAAATTCATCTTTTTGTTGTTGTTCTTCGAAATAGTAGAGAGAAAATTTCAAGTCTCTTGATTTTCCCTGAATTGTGCCAAATTCAATCTCAGTCCAACGGCTCTCAGGGCCCACGACTCTGTGTCCAGAGGTGAAATAGAGAAAGCCTTTCTGACACCAGAAACATTTCTGTGGAGTGGCTAGGGCCTGTGGGGTGGTAGTCGGGATGGGAGGAGGTGTGTCCAGCTGACAGCACTGGCCCCTGGTGGTGGACAGAGCAGCTCCGTCATTGAGGTGTGTGGTTGAAAGTCCCCGAGGCTTGTGGCTGGAGTGCGGTGCAGGGGAGACACTGGCGGGTCTCGAATCCCTCGTCTCCCCCCAGGCTTCTTCTTCGAGCCGACGGTCTTCACAGACGTGCAGGACCACATGTTCATAGCCCGGGAGGAGTCCTTTGGGCCCGTCATGATCATCTCTCGGTTTGCTGATGGGTAGGGGTCCCACTTAAGCCTCTTGAGAGCCTGTCCTGGTCACCCGGGTCTTCACGTGAGCTGCGGGGAGGGAGCTCAGACCGGTGGGGCTGTGGACGCAGCTGGACCCCCACAGAGTCCTCTCAGCACAGAGGAGGAGACCCCGGCTGGGGGTGGCTGCAGGGCTTCAGGCCCGCCGGGGGTGTCCTCCGCATCTCTCCAGCTCCACAGCGCGCTGGCTTCCACCTTGAGTCCCAGTGGCTGCGTCGTGAACTGACCAAGCCTCAGGGGCGCGCACAGCAGTCATTTATGTCGCTCGTGAATCTGCAATTTGGTTGGCAGGCCTGGCCGTTCTCGGCCCTGTGCTGTGTCGGGCTCCGCCTGGGCCGGGGGTGCAGACCTCCTGGTGCTCCCCGTCCAGGGCTGGCCCCTTGCCTTCCTCAAGGAGGCCCTCCTGGTTTTCCCTGCAGTGACGTGGACGCGGTGCTGGCTCGGGCCAATGCCACGGAGTTCGGCCTGGCCTCTGGCGTCTTCACCAGGGACATCAACAAGGCCCTGTACGTCAGCGACAAGCTGGAGGCTGGCACCGTGTTTGTCAACACATACAACAAGACTGACGTGGCCGCTCCCTTCGGGGGGTTCAAGCAGTCAGGGTTCGGCAAAGACCTGGGTAAGCCAGCCACACCTCCTTTCATTTATTCATTCAACAAACACCCGTTAGAGGCCGCTCAGCCCAGGGGCCAGGGTAGAGCTGATGAGATGCCACTTACTTCTTTTTGGGAGCCGACAGGCCGGTGACCAAGGCAGGGAGTCAGATCCTGCTAGAAGCTGTCCAGTGGTCTGAACAGGAGGCTGGACTTGGCTTTAGTTGGGGACGGGATGGGCCTCTTGGAGTGGGCTGAGACCCAAGCGACTGGAGGAGCTGCTATTGGAGCTACAGAGAGAGGCTGAGTGCTTAAGTGGGCCGGGGGGCGGGCAAGGGCAAGATTAAGGGGGCCTGGGAGCCCTAATCAGGCTCAGGCTTCATCCTCATAGAGGGAGCCCGTGGGGGGCTGGGCGAACCCGAGAGGATGACGTGAGTGCCAAGGCAGAAAGGGTGGCACTGGGCCCAGCCTTCCTGGGGAAGCAGACCTCTTCCCGATACCCCCCTTCCCCGGGCCGCTCCATGACTTGGGGTGGCTTCCACCCCAACTCTGCCACTGTGGAAGCCAGCAGCTGGGGCCTGGATCCTGTGGGGGATCAGCTCTGGTGCCCAGCTTGTTGGGGGCACAGCAGCAGGGCCCCTCGGAGCCATGGAAGAAGGGGGTCTGGGAGGTGACATGGAGGGGAGGTTCTGAGATGACCACAGCGCTGGACATGCCAGCGCTGCCCGCCAGAGCAGCTGCTGGGACTGTGATGTTGCCCCTGGCACGGCGTTTCTTGCAGGAGAGGCAGCCCTGAACGAGTACCTGCGGGTCAAGACGGTAACCTTCGAGTACTGAGGAGGGTCTCAGGACCGTCCCTGGCTGTGGGCTCGACCCTGAATGCGGTGGAAGCCTCTGGCCTGCACCCCTGTCCCCATCTGGGACCCCCACCTTGCCCAATCCGTGTGACCTCCGGCTCGGCCAGGAAGTGACCCCATGTGAATAAGGGTCCTGGCCAGCACCCATGTCCCCGCCTGCCCACGAGCCCTGGCTCTCGGGCTCTGTCCTCTGCCTGGGGCTGGTTGTGGAGACGAGCCTTAGAGGGGACCCGCCCTGTCTGAGGCGGTGTGACCTGCCTCTCCAGCCCTGTCTCCCCTCTCCGGAGGATGGGGTCGGGGCAGAACTGAGAGCTGGAGCTCCTGGTTGCGGCTGGGTCTTTCTGGTGAGCAGCCCACCCAGAGCCCCCAGAGTTCCCAATAAACAGATGCTGCTGGTGTTCCTGTCCCTCTGGGCATGGCAGGGGCTCGGGGGCTGGCTGCCAGGACCTGGGGGCAGGGGCCAGTGTGCAGTCTATTATCTCACAGGAAGGAGCACAGACTGAGTCCTCTACATCTGTCTGCCTTTATTCCTCCTTTCCTAACTCCCAGATTTTATCTGGGCTCATGGATGCCTGAAGGAGGCAGTTCCCAGCCTCCTCTGCGCCCGGGGGGTGGTCATGGCGCCCCGTTGAGTGGACAGAGCTCCAGGGGACATGGAGCCTGCCCGTCCCAAGCCCGGCTCTGAGGGGAGTCAGGGCTCAGGCCGTCCCCCGCGGGGTGAGCGTGGACCCCGTGATGGGCGTTTTCCTAACAAGCAGGTGTGGCTGTGGCAGGGGGCTTGGGTGAGGGGGAAGACACCACTGAACACCCGCAGGCACAGAGGGGACCCGCTGGCAGCCTGTCCTGGGGGAGAGTGAGCCTGCCCCCACTCTGTATGATGTTTACATGTGTTTATCCTCACGGGGTTAACAGAAGCATTCCCGGCAGTTTAGAAAAATAATTCTGTTAAAATACTCAGGAGTGAACTAGGGCAGAGCGTGTGAGGGGACGGTGTGCAGGAGACACCCACGGGGAAACTCAGCCTGCTTCTAAAGCCGGAGAAGCGTCAGAGGGTCCCAGCTGCCGTGAGGAGGTGGAGACCTGGCCAGCGAACTGACCCACGGCGTCCGTGGGTCAGAAACAGACTCGCTTTTCTGGAGGAGAGAAAGAAATTCATCTTACGAGTCCTTCTGAAACGTATTAGTCCTCCTAAAATTGTGGTGACCACCGTCTTGTTGTAGCCACGCGTTCTGGGAAACGAACTCACTCAGAAGGACAATGCAGACAGTGGAGTGCAGTCTATTACATCGGCGGGCCCGAGGCAGAGTCTCCTCTTAGGCGAGGACCCCGACCAGCATCTGTGAAAATCTTTCATACCCCACGTGTACATGTCTGAACCCACCACTCCAAAGTCCTTGAGACTTTCATAAACCAAGGAAAATACAATCCCAATAACCCCATCATTCATGTGCTATGTGCTCATGGGCTCAAATAGTCAAACAATTAGCCAATAATCAATAAACCCGAGGTTACACTCCGATAGATACAGAAAAATTTATGGCCTGTCTGGAGGAAGGGGTGATTAGTGTATGTTTTCTCTTGGGCAATGAGTAACCTAGATGCGATCTTCAAGGTTCCCCTGTCTGGAGGGGGTCTTATCCTTCTGTTGTTGTTTTCATAGGCACTAAACACAGAGTTCAGAGTCCAGTGGAAAGGTGGCCGAGCATGATCAGCATGAACAGGCCTAAGATGGAGTCCAGGCCCTGTGAATTCCTTCTTCATTCCCCCCTCTTGATGCTCTTAACTCATATTATAAGCATCACTCATAGGGATATATTGCACCCTGGCTCTCCGACCGCCAATCTGGGAGAACGACACCAACCTTCGGGTTACAGAGTTCCTAATACATTGTAAAATGCAGGGTCCACAAAGCAGAACCGTCACGGCAGCTGTAACAGTGGTAAATAGAGTCTTCCACCAACCGCCCTGCGCCCAGGGTAGGACCGAAGTCCAGGAAGGAGTGTTTTTATTTGACGGTGCTTCTACCTGGTTTTCATGTCATCTAAGGCAGGCGATACACTGCCAGGTAAGTCAGGAATGTATGCACAACATCCAACCTTGGTTATAGCACAGGTCCCTCCTTGAGCAGCTGTGAGTATGTCCAAAGCCATTCTATTACGAATTATCGCTTTTCTCATTTGGATTTGCTCTTCATTTAAGGCTTGGATGGCATTTGTTCTATCTAGGAGGGCCTGTTTTGTGAAATTAGTCAAGGCCTCTACTTTAATCATGACATCTGTTGTCCCTATAGAGGGTACGAGTAAGGCAGCAATATACTCATACCACTGAAACACGGATCTTGTCCATCTAGCATGTAAATAAGGTAGAGTTACTGAGGCTTGTTGTAGGTTAGGCTTTTGTTACACTGGCATTATATCCAGGGCAACCCCATGACCCGAGTCTATTGACTGTAGGTCTTACGCCAAGAGAGCAGGGAGAGGTTATGGTTGACAAGAGAGAGGAAAGTCTCTTTTTGTCGTCCCAGAGAAGAGCAGAGCGGTTTAAAATCTCCTTGGCAGAGCGGTGACACCCACCAAGGAAGTCCCTCCATCACAGACAGAGGCATAGCCCCACACACCCAGCAGTTGGAAGTGTTGTGGAAGTTTGCGTTGGAATGTGCCCCTGAGATGAAAACATGGCCCTGAGTTGAAACGGAAGTTAAATTCAAAATCACGTTGATGAGGCCAAGCGGCAGGAGTTGATTATGAGGCTTCATCCTGAAGGGGCTCGTCCAGGATCTTCTTTTCCTTCTTCTTAAGGATGGTCTTAGTCTCTCGAGGGTCAGCGGGGTCCCTCTGTGCAGTCCACTCAGCGTTTTTGGGGTCTGCGTGGTATGTTCTCTTCACCCTCGTATGATGGATCCAAGGGGCAATACCTGCAACTTTAACTGCAGTAGGGGTAGTTAGAATAACATAAGGGCCCTTCCACCGAGGGGCTAGTGAGTCATGTTTCCAATCTTTGACCCATACTTGGTTACCAGGCGTAAACTCATGAATCTGTTCCCCAAGGGGCAACGGCACCCTTTCTTGTACAAACGTAGTTACCCGATTTATTACCTTATCCAGTTCCATCTGCTGTGAAATCATATCCCCCCTTACCTGAGGCAAATTTGTTGACACCTGTTTTATTATGGGAGGGGGCCTCCCGTACACAATTTTGTGTGGAGAAGAGCCTTGGAACTGTGGGGTCATCCTGAGTCTGAGCAGAGCCGTCGGAAGCAAGTCCACCCAGGAGCAGTCAGTCTCTATGATCCACTTGGAGAGTCTCTTTAATGTCCGGTTGGTCCGTTCCACCATCTCAGAACTCTGGGCCTATATGCAGTGTGCAGTTTCCATTTGATGTTTTAAGTTTTGCTTACTTTTTGTACTAAATCAGCTACAAAAGTCGAGTCTTTGTCTGAACCATTGCTGGTAGGAAGTCCAAATCTGGGGACTATCTCCCTAAGCAGGCACCGGGCTACTTCTGACGCTCCTTCAGTCCCGGTAGGAAAAGCTTCTACCCACCCCAAGAAGTACATACCGTGATCAGCAGGTACAGTAGTGTCGGTGAGGTTTCATTTCAGTGAAGTCCACTCCCAGGTGTTCAAAGGGCAGCATGCCTTTCCGCTGAATCCCCGGAGGTTTTTGCCTGAACACCGAGAGGCAGCATTGACCTGTGGGCAGGCGGCATGGCCCAGGTGGGTCGCTTGGTGTGTTTGGCTTACCAGAGTGTGTGCCAGCTCCTCCGGCACCAATAATCTGCCACCTGGCAACTCCCGCCGTCCCTTTTCAGTCCTGGTGGCCCCTCCCGCTTCGGCTGACCTGACGGCCGCTGTCCTTGTTCTATCAGGCTAGTGCCATCAGTGTACAGGACCCAACCAGGGTCTGGACCCTTGTGTCCTTCTTTAAAACAAACCCCAGATGCCTGACCGCCTCCTTGCAGAGCTGCACCTTCTTCTTCGACACCCGGTAACCTGCTTCCATCAGCAGCTGGAGCAGTGCTTTTGTCCCTTCCCAGCATTTTCCCTTGGTCTCGGCAGCCAGCAGCAGATCATCCCCATATTATAGGAGCCAACTCTTCCAGATGGAATGAGTTCAGGTCAGAAGCCAAGGCTTCCCCAAAGATGGCTGGGGAGTTCTTACAACCCTGTGGGGGAGTCCAGGTGAGCTGTTGCTTGGTGCCCCCGACTGGATCTTCCCATTCAAAGGCAAAGATGGGCTGTGATGCTGGGGTGAGGCGTACGCAGGAGAAGGCGTCCTTGAGATCTAGGCGAGTATAAACTTTAGTCCTCGGCGGGAGGAGGCTAAGTAAGGTATAGTGATTTGTAACAGTGGGGTGTAAAGTCACAGTAGGCTGGTTGACTCACCTGAGATCCTGTACAGGCCTCCAGTCCTGTCCTCCTTCCTTTCTGACTGATAGGATCAGCATATTCCAAGCCGACTGGCACTCTACTAGAATGCCCGCTTGTTTCAATCTATTGATGTGGGGCAGTATGCCGGCCCAGGCCTCTGTCAGTAGCGGGTACTGGAGCTTTCTAACCAGGATGGTGCCTGGTTTCAGTTCTATTATCACTGGGGCTTGATGTTTAGCCAGCCTGGGGGAAGGCGGGGTTGTCTTCCGCCCAGACCTCAGGGAATAATTGAGTTAGCTCTCTCATGCTCTTCCAGAGAAGGCAATGGCACCCCACTCCAGTACTCTTGCCTGGAAAATCCCATAGATGGAGGAGCCTGGTGGGCTGCAGTCCATGAGGTCGCTAAGAGTCAGACATGACTGAGCGACTTCACTTTCACTTTTCACTTTCATGCATTGGAGAAGGAAATGGCAACCCACTCCAGTGTTCTTGCCTGGAGAATCCCAGGGACAGAGGAGCCTGGTAGGAGGCCGTCTATGGGGTCGCACAGAGTCAGACATGACTGAAGCGACTTAGCAGCAGCAGCAGCAGCAGCAGCATGCTCTTCTGGCCCACCCGGCTCTGCCTTCGGAGGCTCATGCAACCTCCACTCATCTTGGGGTGGTATTGAGAGAGAGAGCAAATAAGTCATAGTGTCCACCCAGAAGGTGGGCCTCTCCTCAGGGGAGAAAGTCACCTGTGCTCCTAGTTTGGAGAGCAAGTCTCTTCCCAACAGGGGTACTGGGCACTCGGGAACACAGAGGAATTCATGAAGCACTTGGTGCCCCCTCATCTGGCATTTTCTGGGCTGGCAGAACGATCTAATCATGTCTTCTCCCGATACCCAGTTAGAGCGGTAGTCTTTTTGGACAGTGGTGCCACAGGTTTTACTGCCGACAGTTCGGCTCCTGTATCCACCGTGAAGTCAATGTTTTGGTCCCCCACTTGTAAGGCCACCGTGGGCTCTCGGGGACCTGGTATCTCTGAGCCCCGGCAGCCCTATTTAATTTCCAAGTCAGCAAGCCCCACCACTGCGGGCGCTTCCTCTGCCTTCCTTGCCTCCGGCGTTCATTCTTCCAGTGGCCAAAAGCTCGGCACCAGGCTCACTGGTGTGGCTGTAACGGGGCCCAGGGCTTCTGTTGGGACCGGTTGAAGGGCTGTCCTGTCCCTGGGGCAGGAGGCGGTTTTCGGGAGGGCCCGAGATAGACTTTCGTAGTGCAGTGGCTAGCATTGCAAACCTCTTGTCTGTTCTTTTTGCCGGAGTTTCCCGGCCAATGCGCCAAATGTAGCCACGCGTCCCGGGAAACGAACTCACTCAGAAGGACAATGCAGATGGTGGAGTGCAGTCTATTACACCGGCGGGCCCAAGGCAGAGTCTCCTCTTAGCCGAGGACCCCGACCAGCATCTGTGAAAATCTTTCATACCCCACGTGTACATGTCTGAACCCACCACTCCAAAGTCCTTGAGACTTTCATAGACCAAGGAAAATACAATCCCAATAACCCCATCATTCATGTGCTATGTGCTCATGGGCTCAAATAGTCAAACAATTAGCCAATAATCAATAAACCCGAGGTTACACTCCGATTGATACAGAAAAAATTATGGCCTGTCTGGAGGAAGGGGTGATTAGTGTATGTTTTCTCTTAGGCGATGAGTAACCTAGATGCGATCTTCAAGGTTCCCCTGTCTGGAGGGGGTCTTATCCTTCTGTTGTTGTTTTCATAGGCACTAAACACAGAGTTCAGAGTCCATTGGAAAGGTGGCCGAGCATGATCAGCATGAACAGGCCTAAGATGGAGTCCAGGCCCTATGAATTCTTTCTTCAGTCTTATATGATTTTACACAGGGTGGTGGTGATGAAAGCAAATCCACATTTTAAGGCAAGACGAGAAAAATGTAAACAAACATCACCAGCATCAGAACACTCTCATCTTGTGATCAAGGAGCTGAGCTGTCACTTCCGCCAGGAGGGAAAAGGCCCACGCTGCCCATCGCAGATCTGTGCGTGGTCGCTACACAGGATACAGCACAGCCCAGAACTTTCAGAAACCCGGGTCACGGCGCCACCCTAGCACAGTCCCGTTACAGCATGCTTTGAGCGTTCTTGCTTCCACGCTCAGAGGTTCTGCAGCCAATATGTGTGGAGGGCGTCCCCAGACACCGGCGGTTCTCAGACACAGTTGGGTCAGCTCAAGCCAGTCCTGACTCCATCTCCCTGGACGCAGCGAGACTTCGCCCCCAAGAGACTCCCACTTCAGACACCAGCTGGGGGTCCTCAGTGGAGCTCTGTTCTGCCACTGTCTCCCTCAGGTTAAGGGTGTGGTCCTGAGAGGCTCTCCCCGCCCCCAGCCTCAGGTGGGCATGTGTGGTCCTGACCCACCAGCTGCAGAGCAGAGCGACTCCTGCCACCCTCGCCGACCACCCCGCCACAACCCTCTCTGCAGGTCCAGTTACTTTGCCAGAGGAGCTCACAGAATTCAGGAACACTTTACTTGCTAGATCGGAGGTTTTTTCCTTATATTAATAAAAGGGTGTGACTCAGGAACATGCAGGTGGAAGAGACACAGTGGCAGGTGGGAGGATCCCAAGCTCCCACACCTTCCCCAGGCCCCCCCTTCTCTCGCAGTCTCCCCCCTGCGGAGGCTCTCTGGGCCCCTCCTTTGGGGCTTCCCTGGAGGATTCCTTCCCGAGCATAACTGACTTGCCTCTGGCGACTGATCACACCTCCAGCCCCTCCCCTCCCCGAAGGCCAGGGGCTGGGACCCTCTTCTGAGCTCTGGTCACATGGTGGCTCCCCTGGCAGCCGGTGGCCCCTCCTCTTGGGTAAGATTTCCGGAGTCACCTCATCTGCAGGACAAAAAACACCTTCATCCTGCTCACCAAAGGGAATTCCAAGGGTTTAAGGAGCTCTTTGCTGGGAACTGCAGACGAAAATCAAGTGTGTGTCTTACAAATAAATCACACTGTCACAGATGCTGACACTGACGATGTAGGACAAGCCCACTTGGCATTCATCTTTTTAACACCCTGCCAACCTCCACACCAGGGCATTGCCTTTGGGGTGGCGCCAGGGGACAGGCTCTCACTGACCCCAGGTCTCCTCCTTTGCCAGCCTCTCTGCAACACGAAGTCAGCCAGACCTGTGAGACTATTTTTAGTGGCAGCTCTGTCACCTCGATCCTTCAGGTCCAGGGCCCTGGGGTGTCTTCCCGGCAGCTGCTCCCTCCGCAGCTCCCCAGGTTGGGTCCTGGGAGCCGGACCATCGCTCCTGACACCCCAGCTCGAGGAGGAACCTGCAGTTCAGCCACACCTGAGTCCCTGTTACTGCTAGCAGGTAAGTCCTCCTGCTTGGGAATTGGCCTGTAGGGTGGAGAAAACCCCCTGCCTGCCTGCCCTGGGAAGCCTTATGGCAGGGGCAGGGGTCCCCCACCTCTGACCCCCCCCCACCTCTGACCCCCCCACCTTGGAGCCAGCACCGCGGGATGCTTTGGAGAGCAGGCCTGTCTCCTCATGGGTGGAGGTGGGAAATGCGAGGGCCTTGACATGTTTTCAGGGTCATCAGAGAACAAATTTCATTCCTGAGAATTTTACTGATTCATATATACATGTGATATGAATTGAATACCAAAGCCAGATAACCCACGGAGCAGTCACCTCTCAGCTAGACCCTGGGTGACCAGAGGGTGGTCCTGCATTTGCTCACCTAGGTCCTGAATTTGTCCACAGAGCTGGCGGTGGAGACAGCGGTCCGACCTGCCTCTGACTCTCCAGGCGTGGGCTTGGGCGAGTGCAGTGACTCTTCCCGAGTTTCTTTATCAGCTCACAGAGGGGCCCTGGGGGTCAGCGGTGATGTCCGGAAAGCACACACCATGCCATCTGCACCTCTGCAGCCGGCCCATGGGACCTTCGGGGATTCCCAGGAGGGCTCTCTGCTAGGGGGCAGCCACCTACCTGCCTGGCCTGAAGGTCCAGGGCACTGCAGTCCAGTAAACACCAGCCCTCACTTAGGGATGAGCAGGATGGGAGCTGTGCGGGGCCTGGGGTGGGGGTACTCTGAGGCCCCCAGCATCCCAGCAGGACAGGGCTGAGCTCCGGGGGCCCACGGCTGCCTCCCCTGCCTGCCCAACCTGCACTGTCCTACAGGGATTCCTGGGACCACCTCCCAGATACTCTCATTGCCAGGTCTTTTCTGGAGGTGGGAAACAGAGGATGAACCCACAGAGTCCCCTGGGGAATTCACAGTGCGAGAGGCAAAAATATCCTCCTTAATATAGCACAGGGACGTGGCCAAGACGCCTCCAAGGAGCTAGGAAGGCCGAGGGCGAGCGCCTGACACTCCCCGGGTCCGCCGAGCCTTAAGGAGGTAGGGCAGCCGTGTGCTCCGGGGGTCGGTTGAGCAGCGGCACCGAAGGGCAGGTGGGCTTCCCGTGCGAGCAGGTCCGAAACTCCAGTCCCTGAGGGAGTCACTCTGGGGCCGGGCTGCACCCTTCCCCTCCCTGAAGAGGGTAGCCCCATTCTGGCTCCACCCTGAGCATGCTCCCAGGAAACCCTGCAGGTGAGTGGCGCCTGAGACCCCCCTGAGGCGGAGGGCGTGTCTCACCCTTCCTCCTACCTTGGCCAGAACAAGCCAATGGTCAAAAGACAGTTCTGAGTCCATCGGGGAAAACTGAACCGCTGGGTGCTGTCAACTTTGTCAATATGATGCTGGTTTTATGGGGATGTCTGAGAAAACTGGCCTTATCCACTAAAGACTTAAGTACGTACAGGTGATGCTGGGAAAGATTGAAGGCGGGAGGAGAAGGGGACGACAGAGGATGAGATGGTTGGATGGCATCACCGACTTGGACATGAATTTGGGTAAACTCCGGGAGTTGGTGATGGACAGGGAGGCCCGTCGTGCTGCGGTCCATGGGGTCTCAGAGTTGGACACGACTGAGCGACTGGATTGAATTGATGTACAGGTGTAACATGTCTGCTGGATGCTTTAAAATGACTGTTGGAGGAAAAACAAAAATGCGTGCGGGGGCGGGATTCAGAGGGGGGAAAAGGGCGCAGGGAAGCGCATGCCCAGGCCTCCCGAGCGCTTCCGGGACGAGCCGGCGGGGACAGGCGGGCCCTTACGCCCCTCCCCCGGGCCGACCGGCTCCCCGCGTCCGCCCCGGCCGAGCCCCTCCCCACCCCCGCGCTGGGCGGGTCTCGGCGCCAGAGTCCCGAGGACCCGGCGTCACCGCTCGAGGATGGGGAAGGCGCTCTGCGGCCCGGCCCTTCCCCAGCTCCCGCCCCGGGGCCCGATCCTCCCCCAGCCCCCGCCCGAGTCCTGGTCCGCTCGGCCTGCGGGGCAGGGCGGCACCGGACCAGAGGAACCCTGGATTGGGGCGGGGGCTCAGGTTCAGGGGCGGGGACTCCGGGTCCTGGGCGGGGCGGGGGCGGGGACTCCGGCGCGGGGGCGGGGACTCTGGGTCCTGGGCGGGGCGGGGGCGGGGACTCCGGTGCGGGGGCGGGGACTCTGGGTCCTGGGCGGGGCGGGGGCGGGGACTCCGGTGCGGGGGCGGGGACTCCGGGTCCTGGGCGGGCTTGGGTAGACTGTCGCCGTCCCGCCTTCTCGGTGGCCCAGGCGGCCGCGCTGCTCCTCCTGACGAGCAGCTTCCCGCCGCCGCCGAGGGCATCCGGTGAGTGCGGCGCTGCGCCAGCTGAGCCCGGGGCGGGGTGCACGGAGCGGGCAGCAGGGGACTCTGAGGCCCGGGGCGGGGCGCACGGAGCGGGCAGCACGCGGGTCCAGGCCCGGGGAGGGTGGAGCAGCGCGCTCGCGGAAGAGGCAGGGCTGGGGGCTGCAGGTTCGGTCCGCGGGACCCGGCCAGGGGAGGCGAGCATCCCCCGGCTCGCAGCGGGAGAGGGGCGCTGTCGTTCGGGCAGCTCTGAGACCCGCGCCCCTCCCCCGCCGCGGATCTGAAAGCGCCCGGGTGGGTCTGGCGCCGCCGGCCTTTAAGGGCCCCCAGGCGCTCCCCTGAGACCGTAATAAAGAGCGCTGACCTGAAACCGCAGAGCCTCCGAGAGCTTGTGCCGGGTGCGGGCAGGCCACGTGTCCTGCGATGCAGGTCATCTTATTCCCTTACCTCTTCGCCACCCTGTGGAAGCACAGAAATGTGACTCTTCCGAGGACACGCGTGTGTGGGGAGGAGGAGCTGGGATTCCGGTCCCCGGGTTCCAGGGCTCCCTGAAGCAGAGGCCAGCAGGGTGGGAAGGCAGCTCCTGGGTCCAGTATCTCGCGCCCAGTGAGTGGTCAGGAGTGGCCCTGCCCCCCTGCTGTGGACAGCACCAGTGAGTGATCCGGTCCCAGACCTGATGTTAGTGCTGGGGGAGCTAAGGGCAGGGCACCGAGGTGTGGGCACTGGTGGGGAGCCGGTGTTTCAGAGAGGGGCTCGGGGTTTGGGGAGGCTGGGGGCGTTCTGCTCCTTGACCTTAATTCGTAAGTGATTCATATATACTTTATGCTGAGACGTAAAATCACCCAAAATCTCCCTTTGAAATGTCCAGTTCAGGAGGACAGAAAGCCCCTGTCCACACAGCGACTTGCCCGAGAATGTTCAGGGCCGCATTAGCCCCAACAGCCGGAACGAGGGGCTGAGCAATTTGTGATCCAGCCACACGATGGGATGTTACTCAGCCTTAAAAAGGAACGGCGTGCTGACTTGTTTATCAACATGGAACACCCTTGAAAATGCCACCCTCAGTGGCATCTTCCTGTAGTTTTGTTCTGCATTTTCCAAACAGCTAGTGCTGAGCATCTTTTAATGTGCTTGCTTATGGCTGCTGTGTAATCTTCTTTGGGGAATTCAGTGCCAGAGTTAAGTTGGGTTTATTGTTGTGTTCTGCTCATTTTGTATTCTGGAAACCAGACCCTGATCAGATATATGATTGGCAAATATCCTCTCATTTTGCGAGTGGTCTTTTCGCTGTCTTGATTGAGTTCTCTGAAATATCAAACTCTGACATTTTGATGAAGCCCCATTCTACTTAAGTTTTCTTTGGTCTCTTGCACTTTGAACGTCACATCTAAGGAACCAGAGCCTCATCCAAGGGCCCTGTGCTCTCACCTATGCTCTCCTCTGTTTCACGGTTTTAGCTCTTAGCTGAGGCCTCTGACCCACTCTGAGTTAGTTTTGTGTATGCTCTGAGGTAAGGATCCAGACTCATTCCTGTGCACGTGGCGTCTCAGCACCGGGGGCTGTCGAAAAGACTTTTGTTTGCACATTGAATAGCGCGGGCCTCCTTGTTGAAAACCAGCTGACCGTAGGTGTGTGGCTTTCTCCAGGATCCTCAGTTGGGTCTCACTGACCTTGTTTCCAGTCTTACCCTACTGTCGTCTGGACTTTGCACTGTAGTTCACGGTTCAGTCTTGAACTCAAGTGCGTGTTCTCTAACTCTGAACACTTTCCTCCAAGGCTGTTTATGCTTCTGGGTCCCTTGCGTTTCCACATGAAGTCTGGGATCATCATGTCATTTTCACCAAAACTGGCCAAATTTGAACAGGGATTGCCCTGAATCTGTAGATCAGTTGAAAAATACTGCCCTCTTAGCAAATATTAAGTCTTCTGACCTGTGAACATGGAATATGTTTCCATTTGCTGGGTTTATAACATTTTCTTTCAACAGTATTTTCCAGTTTCCAGGGTCAAAGTTTTACACTTCTTTTGTGGAATGTGTTCTTACGTAGCTTATGCTTTTGGATGCTATTGCAGATGCAGCTGTTTTCTGAATTTTTGGATTGTTTGTTGCTAGTGTATAGAAATACAACAACTTTTTTCTAACCATTTTGTATCCTACGACCTTAATGTGCTTGTTTATCAGTTATAATAGTTGTGTGTGTGCATCTGTGTATACATACGTGTGCATGTGTGTGTGCGTGTGTATACGTATTCCTCAGGGTTTTCTATGTACAGCACATGCCATTTCTACATGGAGGTAGTTACACTACTTCCTTTTCAACCTGCGTGCTTGATATTCACCACTGAAGTCGTCTGATCTTGGAATTTTCTTTATGAGAGTATTTTCATGACTAATTCAGTCTTTTGTTATAGGTCTTCTACATTAAAAGTTTTGTTTTAGTTAGTCTGTATGTTTCTAGGAATTTGTGCATTTCATCTAGGTTTTCTAATTTGTCAGCATACCTACGATTCCCTCATAATTATTTAAAAATGTTTAAGTTTGGAAGTAATGTTCCCTCCTAAAGACCTGAGTCTGTCTGTCTTGGTCAGCCACAGGCTTGTTGACTTACCCATTCTCTCCAACCTTTGCGTCTGTCGCTTGTGCCCCCAGGTTGAGGCTGTCAGGGCTCAGCTGTGCTCCTGTGGCCGCCATGGAGACCCGCCAGCGCCGGCCGGAGGAGCTGGGGCTGCTGCAGGCCCTCGGTACAGGGAGCCGCCCCGACAGCCAGAGGGCGGCCTCCACGCCCCCGGGGCCCGAGCTCAGCAGGGAGACCGCCTGGTCCATCGGCAGCCAGGTGACCCTGCCCTTCCTGTTTGCAGGCCTAGGGCTATCTGGAGCAGGCATCCTTCTGCACTATTTCCAGGTACGAGGGGACAGATGGGGGTGTTGGGGGTGAGGCGCTGTCCAGTGCCCGCCTGGAGAGGAGGCGCTGCGCACTGTCCAGCTTGCGGTCAGGGGCGGGGCCTTCTGCTCTTGCACACCACTTCTCTATCATTTGGGCAGGAGTCTTTCAGTTGCGGACGACAGAGATGAACTTTGACCCAGGGTACACTTTAAAAGACAATCATTAGCTCATATAATTGGAATAGCTGAGGGGTTGGATTTCAGGCCTGGCATGATCCAGGTGCTTAAATGGTGTCAGAGTGCCGCCTCTTTCTCTCTCAGCTCTGTTTCATGTTCAAGCAAGATTCTATGCTTAGAGGGGAGGGCGGCCTTTGGTGTCAGTGCTTTGTATACATGCTCTTGAAAAACAAGAGACTTGTTCGTCAACCCATTATCAGCCTCCCCAATTCTTTTAAAACTTAATGTATTTAATTAGAGGATGATCACTTTAGAGTGTTGTGATGGGTTTTGCCATATATTGGTGTGAATCAGCCATAGGTATGCATGTGTCCAGGCTTCCCCGGTCGCTCAGCTGGTAAAGAATTCGCCTGCAATGTGAGAGACCTGGATTCGATCCCTGGGTTGGGAAGATCCCCTGGAGGAGGGCATGGCAACCCACTCCAGTAGCCTTGCCTGGGAAATCCCCATGGACAGAGGAGCCTGGTGGGCTACAGCCATGGGGTCGCAAAGACTCAGACACGACTGGGAGCACTCACAAACCCTGAGCCCCCGCCTCCTTTCGCCCCATCCTGGAGACACGACTGTCCCCTCCACCCTGAGCCCCTGCCTCCTCGCCCCCATCCTGGAGGGCGTCACAGCACGTACCCGTGTCCCCTCCACCCTGAGCCCCTGCCTCCCTCGCCCCCATCCTGGAGGGCGTCACAGCGCCGGCTTGGGGGGCCTGCTCTGTGCGTCACCTCTCGCTGGTTTCGTTTCACGTGTAGCACTGTGTGTGCTTTGGTGCTTTGCTCTCAAATCATCCCACCCTCTCCTTTTCCCACTGGAATCTCTCAGAATTGACCCTGCCATCAAGTGTCCGCTCCTGTTCTGATTATCACTCCCTGAGGGCTGACGTTTCTTGTGGTCAGTCTTTGAGGGGAGGCAGGGCCCTCAGTTTATACCCTAACAGACCACCGTACAGTTAGGAACCAGACTACAAAGTAGCCAACGCGCCACCCCTCTCTTGTTCTCTGACTGTCAGAGCCCCGTTCCTTCATCAGTGCAGTCTCTCCCTGGGAGGGCGTGGTTCCTAAGGATCCCTGAAGCCGTTAGCAGCCAGGTCATTTCTGCTGATTGGAAGGAGCTGAGAACAGAGACCATCTGGGATGGGTGGCCAGATGGGGCGGGCTGGCCCCTGCCTCCTGTTTGTGGCAGGGTCCCTGCCCAGGGAACCCGGGCCTGCGTGGCCAGATGGGGCAGGCTGGCCGCTGCCTCCTGTTTGTGGCAGAGTCCCTGCCCAGGGAACCCGGGCCTGCGTGGCCAGATGGGGCGGGCTGGCCGCTGCCTCCTGTTTGTGGCAGGTCCTGCCCAGGGAACCCGGGCCTGCGTGGCCAGATGGGGCGGGCTGGCCCTGCCTCCTGTTTGTGGCAGGTCCCTGCCCAGGGAACCTGACCTGCCTTTCACTGATTTGGATCCAGGCGGGGTTTGAGTCCTAGTCTGCGACTTAGCCGGTGAGGCTGGTGCTTTAAACTTTTTTAGTTCAGTTCAGTCGCTCAGTCTTGTCCGACTCTTTGCGACCCCATGAACCGCACCACTTCAGGCCTCCCTGTCCATCACCAACTCCCAGACTTTACTCAAACTCATGCCCTTTGAGTCAGTGATGCCATCCAGCCATCTCATCCTCTGTTGTCCCCTTCTCCTGCCCCCAGTCCCTCCCAGCATCAGGCTCTTTTCAAACGAGTCAGCTCTTCGCATCAGGTGGCCAAAGTATTGGAGCTTCAGCTTCAGCATCAGTCCTTCCAATGAACATTCAGGACTGATCTCCTTTAGGATGGACTGGTTGGATCTCCTTGCAGTCCAGGGGACTCTCAAGAGTCTTCTCCAACACCACAGTTCAAAAGCATCAATTCTTCGGCGCTCAGCTTTCTTTATAGTCCAACTCTCACATACAAACATTTTTTAAACCAACACTTAAAAATCAGGAGGTGCCACATAAAGATTCAGACCCCTGTTTGCTCTTGAAACCTTGGCAACCCTTCTTGATGCTGGACCCATGTCCCCTCGTGGCCACAGTGATTGGTCACTGCCTTCTCCGGGGCCACAGTCCCCACTGTCCATCCTGCGTGCCCCCCGCTTCCCTCCACTACCTGCTGTCCCCACCACAGGGGTCTCAGTGGCCCTTCCGGGCCCTGTCCAGGTCCCCATGGCAGCCAGCTGCCCCTCAGACTCCTCGTGGAACTCGTCAGGCCTCACCAGGGCTTCTGTGATGCCAGAGTCTCTGCCCCCGGCTGACTCAGCCCCAGACCCTCTGCCCTCTCCTTCCTTCCATGACCTGGTGCCCTCCAGCCCCACATGCTTCTCACACCGGTGGTGAGTCAGCACCAGGGGGCGTCCACGCCCCGAAGCGCCCCCCAAGGCCTCCCCTGCAAAATCCCTCCTCCCCACGCCCTGCCGCCAGCCTCTTCGCCTGCCCTGCAGTCTTATTCTCTATCCCAGATTTTCAAAAAGCCTATTTCATCACGTGTTCATACCAATATAATATCATCGAGCAGGTACACGCGCAGGTGTGCAGATCACGTACATATGTGTATTTGTACACGCGTGGATGCACATCTGTATGTTCACACACACAGATGTAAATCCCTTGCACACACGCCAGTTTATAAGTTGTACTTGGAGCCGCAGGTCTCAGACCACCCGGGTTGTAGTGCCGTGCTCATGTGTAAGAACCTACCCCAGAACCATAGCTCCACAGAGAGACTTTGACACCCCTGTCGTGTTCCTCTGGCCCGTCTCAGGCGCCCAACTGGGTTGCTACAGACCTCCCCAGGCTTCCCATTACTGTGCCTTCTCTGCCACCTCGTGGGTAGACTCCAGGCCCTGGATCGCCGCGAGCACCTGACTCCCGCCGCTGTTTCAGGGCAGTCTCAGCCGCGGCAGGTCCCAGGAAACCCGAGCTCATGTGGGCAGGGTCAGAAGGAAACTTGGCGTCTCCCAGAATGCGGTTTCCAGGGCAGGGCAACTGCGTGGGCGGACAGTGGCGTCACCTCCAGCTGACGACACGTCCGAGGACCGGCATCTTCCCATCGCTGGCTGGTGGTGACGCCAGAGGTGGTGGCAGGCCCCCCGGGAGATGCGGGCTGACCTTGAGAAATGAAGGGCAAGACCCCGAGAGGCTGTTGAGCTGGGCACTGGGCAGAGCGTGGACACCGCACCTCCAGCAGCAGGCACACTTAGGGGTTGCCGTCTGGGGGGTCAGCGTCTCCCCAGTCCCGGGTGCTGGGTGTGGGCCCTTGGATGGAATGCCAGCTGCAGGGTTGTCATCGTCCACGGTGAGGCTGTCTGTTTTTGTCCAGGACTAAGAACAGGCCACACCAAGCTCTCAGAGGGAGGGTGGCCACGCAGCTGGCCTCCGTCCCGGGGCCGTCCCAGGGCCTTCACCATGTCGGGATCTCGTCAGTCAGCGGAAAGCAGCTGGGTCAGGGTCAGGGCGTCCCGGGGGTGGCCGCCCCCCCACCCTGGGCAGAGGAGGTCTTTGTTTCTCAGCCACACTCCCCAGGCCTGGGAGGGTCCTGCCTGTGAGAGCTGAGCTCAGGAGTCTGAGCTGCCTGGGGGGCAGGCTTGTAGGCATATGTGCCCGGCTCCCCCGAGGGGTGACTGGCCCGTCTGATGCCACGGGCTGGTCGGGGTCCGGGCGGGGCCCCTGGGCTCCGGGGGAACAAGGGGGCGGAGCTGGGTGGCGGCAGCCTTGTGGGGGCGGCTGGGTGGCCTTGGGCAGGGGGCCGGGGGAGAGGCCTCGGATGAGGGAGTAGGCCGCCGGCATGCTGGAGGCTTCGGTCCCGCGAGTTCACAGGTGGGCCAGGCTGGCCACGGCGGAAGCAGAAATGAAGACCACCTTCCTGTTTGTTACTGAAAACATGACCGCCTTGACCACTGGGTCCGCACGGACTGGGGGCATTCAGGCCTTTAAGAGTGACCAGTTTGCTCAGAACCAGTCCGGGCTCAAGGTGACCTTGAGGACGGGAGGCTGTGGGGAGGCTGTGCTCCTGGGAAAAGGCGGTCCCCACTGAGGACCCCGAGACGATCGCCCTCGCTGGTGAGTCGGGGGCGGGGTGGTTCTGACACGATGGCTCTGGGCCCTTGGGGGCTGGGCTCCCGTTTCTGGGAGGTTCTGAACAGAGGGGACTGAGACCCTCCTGGGGGGCTGGGGCGGCAGTCTGAGGCCCAAGGAGGGCAGGACCCTTCAAGGTCACCCAGATTCCTCCTGCTGCCCAGCACCACCCGGAGTCCAGCTGAGCTCCTGCTGGAATTACATTCCTGGTTTCCTGGGTTAGGACACGTCTTGTTCCCAGGCCGCCCGGGAAAGGAATAGCTCCCCGCACACAAGGGCTCCTTTCATTTGTGTTTAGTGGAGTGTGTGTGATGGTTCCTAGAAGCCAGCAGCCACGGTAGATGCGCAGGAAGTTATGAAATAAGGTCACTCAGGGTCCCACCCCCAAAGGCACACCCACTTTTAGCATCTTGGTGTATAGCCTTCTGAACTGTTAACTGCTTGTGTGTGTGTGTTCATTTCTCATTATTTTTTGAACAAAAATGAGAAGCGTTGTTGTAACGATGTATAATGTGCTCCCTTGGGGGCCTCTTCCTGTAAGAAACACGCAAACAGCTCTTTTTCCTCATCTTCTGTCCTGATGGGAGTGGCTCAGAGGCCCACGGTGCAGGATTACAGGTGGATTATGACGCTGGACCATGGTCAGAACTAGAAAGACATCACAGGAGGTGCTAGGGCCAGAAGTGGTCACTAGTGGCTGCGGGGGGCCCGGTCCAGCTGCCGGCCTGGGGACTGGGGCGGCCAGTGTCCAGACAGAGCCCGCCGAGAGGGGTCTGTCTTGAACACAGTGGCCTCACACTCAGCCCCTGCCCCGCTGTCCTTAGAAACGTGCCGCACTCTCAACCCCCTGCCCATGTGGACACGCTGACCCTCATCTCAGAGGCGGTCACCGGGGTCGGGGGGCACCAACCTTGGATGAGGGTTGGTCCCCCTGGGCTGCTCCCTGGGGGTGGCTGTGGGCCAAGCCATCTCAGGGCCTTTGGAGGCCGTGCTTTCTTGGCGGGCGTCCCGGGGACGTCTTGAGGGTCTGGTAATGGACGGGCTGTGGCCTGTGTGCATGTGAAGGGTGCGAGGCGTCGCCGGGGTCACGGCGGACCGTTCACCCTGCGAGTCGCGGTGCACGGCGTTCTGTCCTCGTTGCGGTCACGATTCCACTCCCCTTTCCGTGGCGTGGGCCTGGCTGGCCCCGGGGACCCCTCTGGCCAACATCAGGCCTGCCGTGGGCAGGTCCAGGCTCTGTGCCCTGTGGCCTTGACCCTGCTGAGCCTGCCTCCAGGCCTGGACGCTGCCCCGGCCCCTGTGGGAGGCACGGCAGACCCTCATTCTCTGCATGTCAGGACCCCCTTGCCCTCAGGGTCGGGGTCGGGGTCGGGGCTGGTCTGACCATGTCAGGACGAGCCTGGGCCCTGGAAGCCCCTTCCGGGTCTGCATCCCTCGGGAGAGCAGGGCCACGTTCCTTCTGTGAGTGCTGCCTCACTGTGGCCTTAAGCCCCGGACACGGGGGTTGAGTGGCCGTGGGATGCGGCCTCTGGATCTTGAGGGGTGACAGGTCTCAGGGGCTCGGAGCTGCCTGGGGGGCGGGTCCCGTACGCTCTCAGCCAGGCTGGCCTCACGTGGCCCAGCTCCCTGGTGCAGCCCCGGCCAGCGTGGGCCGGGCAGCTGGCCGCCATCAAGGTCGCTCCGGGGGGACAGGGAGTGTCTGCGTGGGCGGCCAGCTCGGGGAGGCTGCCGTGGACACGGCGGCCCCTGCAGCGGGGAGAGCCTGGCCCGCGGAGGTGCACGGCAGGAGCGGCCCAGGCTCAGTTGCCGCCTTTGTTCCCCACTCGTTCACTCCGGGTTTGGCCGAGGGGTGGTAAGGACCACCCCCGAGGCTGGCAGCTCCGCCCGCGTGGACCCCTTGGGAGACACAGCCTGGTGTGGGCGCCCCGGGTGGGGAGGCTGTCCTGGCCTGGCCATGGCGGTCACCCGGCTGAGCCTGGAGCTCCGCTTCCAGGGCGGGAGGCTGAGAGGCGTGCGCTGCGAGCTTGCCCGCTGGCCCCGGGGGGCGCCCCCTGAGCCCGCTGCCAGCATCGTGGGCCAGGTCCTGGTGCCGGTGCTGCTGTCCGGCCTGGGTGTGGTGGCAGCCGGGCTGCTCATGAACCGCGTGCAGGTGCGTACGAGGGGCGCCAGGCGTCAGACCCCGCAGGACAGGCCCAGGGCCGGGCAGGGGGACCGGGCTTGGGGGCGGGCAGGCGGGTCCTCCTGGGGATGCGGGCACCTGACGTCCAGAGCTCCTGACGCCCTTGCACGGTCGGCCTGCAGGGACGCCCAGCCTGGAAGCTGGAACTGCTTGGATGCGGGGCCTGGGGGCTCAAATCCTGCCTCTGTCTCCTCTCGAGGGGGATCAGGCGTCCCTGCCTCAGCCTCTCCGCCTGTGAGCTGGGCAGGGTCATGAGGCTGGCCTGGTGGCCCGAGGGTGCCGGGGGCCTCTCGGGGCAGGGGGGCGGGGTGCTGAGCATGGCAGCGGTCCAGGTGGGACAGGGCATGTGGAGCTGGGGTCTCCATCAGGAGTGTTTGCTGGGAGGCTTGGGGGTCTGTGCGCTCCGGGTCAGCTCCAGGAGCCCCCTTTGGGTCACAGAGGCAGGGAGAGTGTGTCATGGAGACACTGGGCATGTCCGTGAGGATGTAGGGTGGGGATGCAGGGTGGGGGGGTCACCTCTCACCTTGGGGGGGTGGCGTGTGCATGACACTGCATTGTGTGCACAGACGCGACTGGGGTTGACACCCAGTCACCCAAGGGGACATCAGGTGGCATCCCATCTCCCTGGGCTGGAGGGGCATCTGACGTCCCCCCTGGGGGCCCCGGCTCTGAGCGAGGCTCTCGGGACATCCCCACCGCCCAGCCCAGTGCACGGTGCCCACTGGATGGTGCCCTTGCTCAACTGCTGCCAGCTGGAGCTGGGTCCCCACCACCTGCTTTTCCCTGGAGCTGCCCCCCAGGTCACCCTCCCAGGTCACCCTCCTGTGGACGCTGGAAGAGCCCGGCTGGATGGCAGGACAGCCCTCCCGACTCTCTGGGGTCCCGTCCAGGAGGAGGCCCAGAGCACAAGCCCTCAGGAGGGCCAGCGGCCCTGGAGATCACAACCTCTGCCCTCTTCCCGCTTGGCAGACGCGGTGTGTGAGGGCTCCCTCGCTCCGCACTCCCTGCTCATCCCCTCCCCCGGCTGCAGCCTTGGGGCTCCCAGGGGGAAGCCCGCGTGGTGGGGGGTGTGCCTGGCTCAGCCCTGGGATGTGCAGGCTGTGCTGCCTGGAGCCACGCACGCCCGGCCTCAGGCCTGACAGCCGGCCCTGTGGACGGCCCCCAGGTGGCCATGTGATGGGCCGGGGCCAGGGTCACCCGCGCCATCTGGGGCCAGGAGCCCGTTTGGGGGTCTGGGGACTGAGGCCTGTGAGGGGCTGGAGTGTCAGCTAGTATCGTCCCAAGACTGTTTCCACCCAAGTGGGGAGTCGGCGTTTCTCCCCACGAAACGAGGTTAAGCCCTGGCCACACCCCTGTGGGCCCCTTGCTGCCGATCCTGTGGCCCCTCCCAGACCTCCCTGGGGCTTACTGTGCACATGGGCACCGGGAACCCCAAGGACAGTGTCTGCCCTTCTCAGATCCGGGTGAGCCACGTGCTGGGCAGGTGGACGAGGCCACTTGTGGTCGGTTCCTCCAGCGTATCTGGTTGAGCCCCGAGCAGACGGAGGCCTCCCCACCGTCCTGGCGTCTGTGTCCTGGCTGCTGGGCGCCCTGCAGACACAGGGCAGCGGGGAGGCGGGGAGGGAGGCGGCGGGTGGGAGACTTGGCGGGCGCGTTGCTGGGCCTCAGGGTGGTGTTTCTGGGGGGCGTGAGCAGCAGCGGACACTCCAGGTGAGGGACCCTGCGTGTGGACAGAGGGGAGCGGGCCAGGGCGCCAGGATACAGACGCTGAGGGCGAAGCCTTCTTGACTCCGTCCCGGCTCTTTGTTCTAAAACACACACATGTTGCTTCACGGGCACCAGCACGGGAGGGAGGCGACTGCAAGGAGCACCCAGTTTGGCGAGCCAGCTGAGTTGAGAGATAGCCCGGGTTCCCCGCCCGCCTGCCTGTTCCTGCGTGTGTCCATGGGACGTGAGCGTGTGTGCACAGGACTGGAACCGCAGGGAGGCGGCGTCAGGGCTGAATGACTCGTCCTGCCAGTTTTCGGGCCCATGTGACCCGGACGTGCGGCTGAAGGCCACAGGGCGGCTAGGGGCTGGAGGCGTGGAGCCCAGGGGGACTGGGGGCCCAGGGGATGTCTACGGCCGGGGCAGGTGTCAGGCCACGGGGCAGGTGCCCTGGGGTTGGACAGCAGACCCCCGAGCTTCCAGGGTCCCCCTGGGGGTCTGCAGGCCAGGCAGCTCCGAGCCGGCCCCTCCCCTGGACCCAGGCACCCGGGGCCCTGGCCTTCCATCCTGCCGGCGCCTGGCGTCGCTGGCTTTGTCCCTGCACAGCCCCCGGAGGTCACCTGCCCAGACGTGTCTATACCCCACTTCCCGACCCTCCTTGGCCGCGTCCACCTCCCGGTCCGGGTGACCCCTGAGGGGAGGATGGGTCGCAGCCGACAGCTCAGCTCTTGCTCCCCCTGTGGGGTAGGGGGTGGGCTTGGGAGGACTGAGATCCCCAGCAGGAGGGGGGTCGGGGTGGAAGGTCACGGCCTGGGGGCGCTGTGGCCCCAGGTGGACAGGGCAAGTCCCCGCAGGGCGGGCGGAGGTGGGGACTTTCACGGGGGGCTGAGACGCCTGCGCCCGTCTCAAGGAAGAGAGGTAGTTATTAGACTTCGCAGCTTTCCTGCCTGGGGGAGGAAACAAGTCCCTTCGATTGTAAACTTGTAGAAGGTCGGGAAGGGGGTGGTGACACGCAGGCCGAGCCCAGTTAGGCTGAGAGCGGACATCCGTCAGACGGTGGTTACAGAGCAGGAACGCAGGGCTAAACTCTGTCCCCAGGGCATAGACACAGCGAGGGGCGGGCTGAGAAGCAAGGGCACTGCCGTCACAGCAGGGACTCAGGTCTCGAGCGGGTGACTCCCCGGTGCTGAAGCGACAGTCTATGTGAAATAAGCCTTCAGTAGATGGAGCACCTTCCAGAAAAATGCAGTAAAAGTCCCGCAGGAGGACCAGCAGCCCGCAGCGGGGCCGCGGAGCACAGTCTGAGGCCCGGGAGCCACGTGGGGAGAGGGGGTGCCCCGGGGTGGGCCCGGGGCAGGGACGCGCGCTCCGCGAGCCTGGACTGAGCCCGGCCCGGCCCCGCAGCACTGGCCGGTGTTCACGGAGATGAAGGACCTGCTGACCTTGGTGCCGCCCCTGGTGGGTCTGAAGGGCAACCTGGAGATGACGCTAGCCTCGAGGCTCTCCACCGCGGTAAGCGACCCTGCCTGCCCGAGGGGCCAGGCTCTGAACACCCAGTGGGGTCGGGGGTGGTCATGGAGGTCGCTCGGCGGCCACGCCCACGTCTGGGGTCGGGAGGGAGGTGGGAAGCTGGGCGGTGCAGACACGCAGTCACGAAGCTGGGGGCTGACCTGCGGCCCATGAGCCGTGAGTCAGGGGAGGCCGGGCGATGGGGGTTTGGGGGGCTCTCACGAACTCTGGAACTCTAAAGCCTCAATTTATTTGAAAATAAAACCCTGAAAGGATCCGAGGAAGGAGAAAGACGGTTAAGGTCAATCCTTTCTCAACCTGGAGTGTTTACTGGGAAGAACAGACGAGTGAGAAGTCAGCGTTCAGTAACTGAGCTCAGTACACAGGAACCAAGAGATGCAGTTTCTTTGAACCTTTTCTTGTCTTGAATTTGGCCCGCAGAGGCCATGACGTTGGGAGCGGCGATGGCTTCTCAAGGAGGGAGCACGTCTCTGACCTGAATTTTTTATCACAAGAGAAGAGGGGCTTGGGTACATCTCCTGAGCAGGACACTTGGCCCAGGTCGGGGCAAAAGGCTCCTGGTCTCCAGGGGCCCGTGTCCCCACCCCTCTGCCCGAGTTGCCCTCTGACAGCCAGCAGGACCATCTGCTCTGGCGGCAATGAGGGGGCCCCTGCTGACCTGCCGGGGCCTCCAGGGAGGGGGCACCCCTTCGGCCGCGCCCAGGGGACTCAGGTAGGCTCCTCTCCCCATCCAGGCCAACACCGGGCAGATCGATGACCCCCGGGAGCAGTACCGGGTGGTGAGCAGCAACCTGGCCCTCGTGCAGGTGAGCCTCCCCTTGGCCCCTGAACACTCCACGCTCGTCACTGCAAACCCGTGCATCTTCCTCACGGAGGGGTCGAAGTCTCTGGCCGGGGCGGGCTTTTGTGCCTCTGGACAGGATGCATCTGTGTCCAGTTCCTCTGGCTGGGGCAGCCTGTGGCCACACGCGGAACCTGGAGCAGGACCGCGGGCCCGCAGGCGAGGCCGCCCCCTACCCACAGGCTGCCTGCCCCATGCACGGGGAGCTCCATGGCTGGGGCTCAGCCTGGGTCCCCGGCTCAGGGCCTAGGTCGCAGTTGCCTCAGTGACGCTCACTGGCTCTGCTTTCCTGTTTCCTCCTGAATCCTCCGTAACCAGCATCCCATCTGCTCCTGCTCCAGGCAGGCCCTAGGTGGGCACGCGGTCCCAGCACAGCGTGGATGCAGTCCTGCCTCCTGTTTTTCTAAAAAGCTTAACATCAAAGCATAAAGGATGCTGTACACTGCATAATTAAGCTTTTTGGATAACTTCAGCATATCCTATCAGAAAAGTATAGAATCACATTTAAAATTCTTGACAACTGGCATTTTGACAATGGTACGGCCTGGAACGTCACTGGCAGACAGACGTGCAGCCGCTGGGGACCGGCTCTGCGGGGCCCGTGCAGACCCACCCGGCCAGGCCCGGCTGCACGCACCCATCACCCTGGGCGGCGGGGCGGGAGGCGGCCTGCACTTCCAGGCTTCTCTGCACTGGGTGCTCTGAAGAGAACTCCCGCAAGTTTACAGGGTGAGAACCGTCTGCAGCTCTAGACGTTTCCCGGGAGGATCACAGAGGGGATCCGATCGTTGTTTCTTAGCCTCGCGCGTTTCCTTTCCATGAGTCACCTGTCCTATCGCTTGAGCATCACCCTATCAGATCCCCCTTTTATCGTGATGGTTGGTTTTGACTTGTGAGACGGACTCATGGTTGCATCTCAATGAGACGTCTCAACGAGTTCTGGATGCGGATCTTTTTTAAAACAATTACTGGGCTGCACAAGCTGTTCGTTGTGGCATGACATGGCTCTAGCTCCCTGGCCCGCGCATCAGGAGCACGGCGTGCACCCCTCGGCCAGCGGGAAGTCCCTGGTGGGAGCCTTTCGCCAGTTCCGTGAGGGACGTGGTTTCTCCCAGTCTGTCCCGGTCCTTCTTTGGTGCCGTCTCTTGTCACACAAGTCATACTTGGCACTTCACATACATTTTATCTGTAGTTTTCTTTATAGGTTTGGCATGTTGTAGGAAGGAGGAGGCCTTCCCTAATCCAAAAGCTGAAACGTACTATTCCATGTTTTCATGTCTCGGCTTAGGTTTTCCTGTTCAGGTACATGTGTGTGAATGACGAAAGTCAGAATCGTTTCCTTTCCCCAAGCAAATGTGTGGTTTCTCTTACCCTGTTTACTCCATCCTGATGGGAATGCGCCTTTATCACAGTGAACGGTCATGTACTCACGAGTCATTCCCCAGACCCTGCTCTGTCCTGCCAACCTGTTGGTCTGTTTTCTGCCAAGCCACCCAGGTTTCGTTCCTGTAGCTTTAACACACATACTCATAATGAAAATGCCAAAATGAGATGCCACTCCATCTTCTTTCTCAAAACTCACAGCTGTCCTGGCACACATACTCGTTTTGGTGACACTTGACTGTAAAACGAGCTGTCGGGTGCCATCCTGGAATGCTGGCTGGAATTCTGTGTACGAGCCAGGGCATGTCCTGGGGCCCCAGGGGATGGGGGTGCTTCTGGAGGTCAGACCTTCGAGAGGGGAGCTGACCCAGGATAAACACGGGACGCTGGGGAAGGTCGGGGCGGAGGGCCGGGCATTGGGCTGAGGTGGGTGCTGGTCGCCACTCCCGGGCGAGGGAAGGGCCTGCCTCAGCCTGGTCCCCGCCCTTAGGTGCAGGCTGCCGTGGTGGGGCTCCTGGCGGCTGTGGCCGCCCTGCTGCTGGGCCTGGCCTCGGGCCAGGGGCTGGATGTGGTGGAGGCCCAGGTGCTGTGCGCCAGCAGCGTCCTCACCGCCTCCCTGGCGGCCTGCGCCCTGGGTGAGTGGCCCTCGGGGTCCTGCAGGGGATGGGGTGCATCTCGGTCTTCACGCCCACCGTGACCTGGACCCGCACATCTTGGGCCTGGGCGGGGTCTGGGGTCTGGGGCGGGGCGCAGTGCAGGCGGCCCCTGGAGGGAGGGGCGGGGACTGTGGCTGCGGGCTCAAGACCCCTCCCTCGAGGCCGTGGCACCTCCCAGGACCTGCGTTCGGGTCTTCCCCGAGGCCCAAGGTCCCCAGGGGTTTGGAGCCCCGGAACCACCTGCCTGACGCTTCAGGGATGTCCGTGTTGGGGCTGCTCCGCTGTCAAGCGCAGGAGCTACAAGGCAGAGTCGCAGCCCGGAGGGCCTGACCCTGCGGAGGAACGGCTGGGTGGGCGTAGTGAGGTCCGGGCGGCCTCCACCCGCTCACCGCCCCCGCCCGCAGGGACGGTGATGGTCTGCATCGTGGTCGGCGCGCGGAAGTTGGGGGTCAACCCGGACAACATCGCCACGCCCATCGCGGCCAGCCTGGGCGACCTCATCACACTCTCCCTGCTGGCTGTGGTCAGCAGCTTCTTCTACAGACACAGAGGTGCGCCCGAGGCCTGAAGTCCCGGCCGGCTGAGTGGGTGGTGGGAGCAGGCACCCGAAGTGCCGAGGTCAGCGCTGGCCGCGGTCAGGAGTGGGGGCAGAGTGCAGGCTGCAGCCCCCAGGCTCCGGGGAGGTGGGGGCAGAGCCGTGAGCCGCCCGCGGGCCGGGGCGGGGCCCACCCCAGCTCCGCCCCGCTCCCCCGCAGACAGCCAGTACCTGACGCCGCTGGTCTGCGTCGGCTTCGCGGCGCTCACCCCCGCCTGCGTCCTCATCGCCAAGCAGAACCCGCCCGTCGTGAGGATTCTCAAGTTCGGCTGGTTCCCCATCGTCCTGGCGATGCTCGTCAGCAGGTGCGCCTTCCTCTCTGTCCGTTGCCCCGGGCCGGGCCCCAAGACCGCGGCTCTGTGGGCGCCGTCCCCTTGCATGGCCGCTGGTGGGCCCCTCAGGGCGGAGGGGTCCGCGCCCCGGGCGCCCCGCTCCTCTCTGACGTGCGTTCCTGGCTGATTCGCGGGGAGGGGAGCGGAGGTCGCGGGGTCGCAGGCCAGGCCCTGGCAGCGTCTCTGGGGAGTCAGCACATCCAGGCCCGCTCGGGGGCCTGGGGTGGGTCCGGGGTGTTCTTAGGGGGTGATATCTTCCTTGGGCGTCCTGGACAGGCGGGACTCGGGACGCAGGTGGAAATGCACACGGGGGTTCAGAGGGTGCGGGAGAGGCCGGGTTGGGGATGACGGGGCGGCCTGTGTGCTGAGGGTGGGGGGCGCCCGTGCCGCTAACCGTCTGCCGTCTGCCCGCAGCCTCGGGGGGCTCATCTTGAACAAGACCCTGTCCCAGCCGCAGTTCAGAGGCATGGCAGTCTTTGCTCCCATCATGTGTGGTAGGTACTGTGGCCATCACTGGGGCTTGGCGGCCAGGGGCTGGGAGAACGGTGACCACGGGGCTTTGGGTTCGGCCCTGAACACAGCTGGGAGGCCAGGCTGCGGTCCTCAGGGGCTCCCCTGGGGCACTGCTGCCCTCGGAGCACCAGGGCCAGGGCTGAGTCCATGCCTGCTGGCCATCACCCAGACCCACCTGCTGGCATCTGTGGCCCCACCTGGCTTCCCTTTTAGATTCACTGATGGCACTGAAACATTTTCAGACATTTACAATTAAAAGCCCAGGTTCCTGTCTTCTCCTTGCGCAGTGAGGCTGCGATGTACCGGCTCACATCCTGGAGGCCCCCAAGGCCCCGCTCAGCATCTGCAGGGGGCCAAGCACCAGGCCCCACCGGGAGACAGCTGGGCAGTGGGGAGCAGTGAAGGGCGCAGCCAGTGCACATGGGCTCCATCTGCAGGCGCCTTTGCCCCAGCCGTCCTCGGAGTCCTCCGGAGCAGCCCAGGCAGTGGGCCTCCACCCTGGGAGGCCCGGGGAGGGGTCCTCCAGGGCTGGTGCGATAAAACAGGGGAGGGACCGTGGCTGGGGGCCAACCCCGACCTGCGCCCGCAGGAGCCCAGTGGCCTCTGGCCCCGGCACGCTCAGCTTCCGGCAATGCCAGGAGCCCCTCAAACTCAGTTCAGCAGCGTGCACCCTGCCCCGCCCCGCCCCGTCTCCTCTCCTTCTGGCCCTGATGTTACCTCAGACGTGCCCGCGGTCTGGATCCTTCCTCCAGCAGCTCCCTGAGACCACCCCTCCCTCCCTCCATCCCCACCCCTGCACCTGGCCATCAGCCACTGAACCCCGAGGCTGCTGGTCATGCCCCCTTCGCTCAGAGGCGCCCTGTCAAGGGGACCCTGCTGCTGCCTGGATGCCTCCCTCGCGAGGTCCTGGCCGCCTAGTCTGCAGCCAGATGAGGCATGTGGTCAGGTGTGAGGCAAAGAGAGGAAATCAAGTGCTGGATTGGCTTCCTGGAGAAGCTGAACTTAAGGGACAAGCTCCGAGACAGACGTCAAGGAGGGGAAACCGGGCTGCCTTGCAGGTGTTGGTGGCAACCTGGTGGCCATTCAGACCAGCCGGATCTCCACGCACCTGCACCTGTGGGGCACGCCCGGGGTGCTGCCTCTCTGGATGAAGAAGTGCTGGCCCAGCCCCTGCTCCACGTTCTGCAGCTCAGGTGCGTCCGGGGCCTTCCAGGGACCACGTGGTCATCTCTTTCAAGGATGGCATCACTGGAGTCTGTGTCACCAGGCCCGACCCCCAGCGCAGGGGAGGCCCCTGCGCCCCAGGCATGCTGTCCAGGCCCCTAGGTGGGCCGTCTGCCCCCCCCTGTCTGACCAGCCACCCGTGCGCAGACGTGCTCCCAACGCCTCTGCAGGGACCAGCACTCCCCGGGGTGGGGGTTGCCCTTGGGGGGTCACCCCGTAACCTCGTCACCTGTGACTCCACCCCTGGGGGTCAGGGCACAGCACAGAGCTTTGGGGGGAAACATGTGTAGCTCTTAGTTTTCAGCGCATTTTCCTGAGTTTTTACGCCATCTGCCGATAGTAACACCTATCTTTTCCCTTTGTAAGTTTTTTTTTTGTTTTAAAGATCCTTTTTAACAATCATACGGTTAAATAAGGCTTATACATAAGGCCTCATACGGTTTGTCGCTGTGGAGAGGTCTGGCGCAGCCTCTCCAGGGTGTTTCACAGTTGCGTCTGCGCAACTGTGCTGCCCTCCCCACCCAGCTGATGAGACGCCGTGTTAACTCGGTGCAGATGGAGCCTGGCCCTCACTGAGGCCCCTTTCTGCCCGACACGACCCTCACATTACGGGCTGGCTCTACAGCCTACAGTCTTGGCAGGAAAGTGTGTCTCTCGCAGCCTCAGAGCCGCGCGCACAGCTGCTGAGGACCGTGCCGAGGGGGCCCCGGCCGTGGTCCCAGTGCGTCCGCACGGTGGCCTCCGGAAGCCGCCACGTCCACCTCCCCCTCACAGCGGGTCGCGCCGCCTCCTGGTCGGCCTGCTTGCTGCTGTGGCTCAATCCTGCTTGTTCTTGCTCCAACGCCGGCTCCCAGGAGTGCTGGCCGCACCCGTGGGGAGGACACACAGCAGCTCCGTGACACGTGCGGCGGGAAGTGCGCGTGGCCACTGCGCTGCAGGCTCCCGCCCGGGCCTCTGCAACCGCCACTCAGCCACGGCCCTGCCTCCCGCAGAAATCAACGCCACGTCGGCCCGCGTCCTGCTGGCGCTCGTGGTGCCCGGCCACCTGGCCTTCTTCTCCATCGTCTCCCTGCTGGAGAGCCAGTCGGTCCCGAGCGAGAGGACCTTTGTGCTCCTGTACCTGCTGGCGGGCCTGGTCCAGGTAAGGGGCGCCGTGCCCCACCCTGGGAGGGGTCCCTGGACAAGCGGGACGTAGCCCCCGCCTCCCGGAGGCTCGGTCAGCTGGTCCGGCCCAGGGGCCGTGTCCAGAGGCACTGCTCGCTCCTCCCCAGCAGGGTCAGCACAGCGGCAGAGGGTGGGTCCCGCGATGGGCGGGGCAGGCCAGGGGCTCCTACAGGTGCCTGTGGGCTTCTGCTGGCAGCCCACGTGCCCAGGCCCTGGGGGCAGCCCCATGAGGGTGTGCCGGCACGGTTTTGACCCCAAAGGGCAGGCAGGGAGCCCGGGAGGCCGTCCAGACTGGTGCCAGGGCAGGACGGCCTGGACAAGCGGCTTCAGGGCCTGAGGCCTGACCGCGCGTAGGGCGCCTCCACACAGGCTCCCGGCGAGCCTGAGAGGTAGAGCTAGCCTGAGGCTCCAGGCGGAGACGCACCTTGGGCCAAGGGGAGCCAGGGCTGGCATGGGGCCCGGGGCGCCACGCCCACCCAGAGGCCCGCGGCCCCTCCCGCACAGCCGTCACCCTGCCTGTCACCCCGCAGGTGACCGTCCTGCTGCACCTGGCTGACGTGGCGGTCCGGCTGGCGTGGCGGCGGGCCCTGGACCCAGATGACCACTGCATCCCGTACCTCACAGGGCTCGGCGACCTGCTGGGCACCGGCCTGCTGGCACTTTGCTTCCTCGCCCACGGGCTGCTGCGGACTGGGATGCGGCCGAGCAGCCCCCTGGACCCAGCACCTGGACCCTCCTAGGGGCCCAGGAGCCCCCTCCCTCGCGCCCACAGACCTGATGCGGCTCCTCTGGCCGGACCCCGGGGCTGGGGCGGCCTCTGTCCTGCACACACGTGCAGGGGGCGGGGCGCGCGGGGGGCAGGACCCTCAGCCTGCAAGGCCGTCCTCCCCCCTCTTCCAGGGATGGGCCTGATCCCCTTTCTGCTCCCAGCATCTCTGGTCATCAGCAGAAACCTGTGCTTAGATTTAAACCCCCAGAGGAGGATAAAGGTGAGACCATACCCCAGGCCCACCCCAAGGGGAGGGAATCGGCCCCACACCACGGTGAGGAGAGGACGCGAGAGCTGCAGTCGAGAGAAAGAACGCCCGGCTTCTGGCTCGGCTACAAAAACTTTTATTCACTCGCACGAGGAGCTGGGCCCAACAGCAGCAGGGACCTCAGTGCCTGGGAAATGGAAGCCGGTCCTGAGCACCTCGGGGGACAAAGGTCCAGCCCTGGCCCGGAGGCTATGTGTCCAGGGCACTCTGGACAAGCGGGGAGCCGAGGTGCTGGTGAGGCGGCTGCGATCCACCTACAGTGAGGATGCAGCCCCCACAGGACACCGGGGGTCACCGTGGAAAGCGGGGTCATTCCCACAGGCTGAGGCCCCCGCCTCAGGAGACAAACAGAAAGCAGAGTGGGAACCACCACCGTCTAAACGACACCTCTCACCTGCAGAGGCACAGGGACCAGCTCCGGGGCCCGTGCCCAGGCCCCCAGCGGGCAGTACCTCGCGCATGGTCACAGCTCGCGTCCTCTCGCAGGGCGGGCCGCGCACTGAGAGCCAGCACACGCCCGCGTGCACACCTGAGCGGCCCCGGGCCAGGGCCAGGGCCCGGCATGCGCCCCAGTGCTCGGAGGACAGCCTTGCAAACCGCTGTCGGCTTCCACGAGGTACCGACACCAAAATAAAAACTAAGAAAGCTCACTCTGTGAGTTTAACTCGACACTCGGCCGGTGTGGGGGCTGCAGTGGGGCCTGGGGGGGCCGCCTGTGTCCTCGGCCTGTCGGCTGGGGGCCCCTCGCGTCCTCAGGGGCCGCACTCGGCGGAGCAGTGAGACCAGCACCTGCTCTCGCAGTCGGGGTGGGAGGCCCAGCCCCAAGCATCCCTGACAGAGTGGAGCAGAAACACTCAACACTGCCCCGGAGTCGCTGAAGAACGGGCCTGGCCGCCCAGCGGCGCCCCCGGCCCAGCGGGGCAGGTCACGGCCAGGCGCGCAGACCAGCCGCACCTCCCGAGCACGGCAAGTCCTCGGGCACTGCGGCACCTCCGCCCGCGGGCAGCACCTCCTGCAAAGCAAGCACAGCAGTGAGCTTGCCCTCCCCCAGTGTAGGCCCGTGTCACTTCAAGGGGAGGCTTCCACACCAACAACACAGGGGAGCCGAGCTCCATCCCCACCGCAATGTCCTCACAGGGGGCTCCCCGCCCCGCCAGCCCCGCGGGGACGGGCTCCATTCTCCTCAGAGGGGACTCCCTGCCCCGGCCGGCCCTGCGTGGACGGGCTCCATTCTCCTCAGAGGGGGACTCCCCGCCCTGGCCGGCCCCGCGTGGAGGGGCTCCATTCTCCTCAGAGGGGGACTCCCCGCCCCGGCCAGCCCCGCGTGGACGGGCTCCATTCTCCTCAGAGGGGACTCCCCCCCAGCCAGCCCGTGGGACGGGCTCCATTCTCCTCAGAGGGGGGACTCCCGCCCCGGCCAGCCCCGCGTGGACGGGCTCCATTCTCCTCAGAGGGGGACCCCCCCCCGGCCAGCCCCGCGTGGACGGGCTCCATTCTCCTCAGAGGGGACTCCCCGCCCCGGCCAGCCCCGCGTGGACGGGCTCCATTCTCCTCAGAGGGGGACCCCCGCCCGGCCGGCCCCGCGTGGACGGGCTCCATTCTCCTCAGAGGGGGACTCCCCGCCCCGGCCGGCCCCGCGTGGACGGGCTCCATTCTCCTCAGAGGGGGAACCCCGCCCCGGCCGGCCCCGCGTGGACGGGCTCCATTCTCCTCAGGGGACTCCCGCCCCGCCGGCCCCGCGCGTGGACGGGCTCCATTCTCCTCAGAGGACTCCCGCAGCCAGCCCGGGGACGGGCTCCATTCTCCCTCAGAGGGGGACTCCCGCCTGGCCAGCCCAGCGTGGGACGGGCTCCATTCTCCTCAGAGGGACTCCCGCCCGCCAGCCCCGCATAGACGGGCTCCATTCTCCCTCAGAGGGGGACCCGCCCGGCCAGCCCCGCGTGGAGGGGCTCCATTCTCCTCAGAGGGGGACCCCGGCCCCGCTCCCATTCTCCTCAGAGGGGGACCCGCCCGCCGGCCCCGCGTGGACGGGCTCCATTCTCCTCAGAGGGGGACTCCCGCCCCGGCCGGCCCCGCGTGGACGGGCTCCATTCTCCTCAGAGGGGGACTCCCCGCCCCGGCCAGCCCCGCGTGGACGGGCTCCATTCTCCTCAGAGGGGGGACCCCGCCCCGGCCAGCCCCGCGTGGACGGGCTCCATTCTCCTCAGAGGCGGGACCCCGCCCCGGCCGGCCCCGCGTGGAGGGGCTCCATTCTCCTCAGAGGGGGACTCCCCGCCCCGGCCCCGCGTGGACGGGCTCCATTCTCCTCAGAGGGGGACCCGCCCGGCCCATTGGGGGGGCTCCATTCTCCTCAGAGGGGGACTCCCCGCCCCGGCCGGCCCCGCGTGGACGGGCTCCATTCTCCTCAGAGGGGGGACCCCGCCCCGGCCGGCCCCACGGGGACGGGCCCCGGCCGCCGCCTCCAGGGAGCCACCCTGGCACCGGGCTCCAGGCCACCACGGACACCAGTCACCGCCCACCCCCTGCCACCCTAGGAAGGAGCCCAGGACGAGGGCCACCCCGTGGGAGGAGGGATGCCGTGAGGCCTTCTGGACGCTGCGACCAGGGGCCTCCAAGCTCCATCCAACGTCCACTTCTAACACCACAGCCCAAGTTGAACATAAGAAAACCAAAGTTACGTTTTTGGTTTACACACATGTAAAAGTCAAACCACGTGTCTGACTTTTACATACGTGTTTCAAATCTGATAAAGTGCAGAGATCACCCTCACCTATCCAAATCTGAATTACCCACTGCCACCCACACGCAGCTTAAGCCCTGACTCCAGCAACCATTTAACCTGTCTGGGCCCATCTCTGCAGAGGCTGAAACCCGGCCAGCCCAACTCTCACAGGCCTGAACACGTGAACTTGAATACGTGAAACCCCACCTCACCCACCAAGACGTGTGAGCCTGAGCTGCAGGCTCAGCCTTTACTGCTCAAACCCTCACCCCCTTCTCCGGAAAACACCCTGGCCACTTGGCCAGGGGACCCGGGGTGAGCCCACCTCAGGGACGAGCCTGGGACAGAAGCTGCGTGGGGCTAGACCAACCCAGAGAACAGGGGCACCGAACCTGGAGGACACAGACGGGCAGGTCAACAGCAAGCAGGGGCTGGAAGGCAGGAGGCTGCGGGCTGAGTGCCAGAGGCAAGACCCCATCCCCTGAGGGTTCGTCCTGCGGAAGCAAAAGCACCATGTCAGGGACCCTGGCCCCAGGAAGCCACCCCCCAGATGCGGCAGCCCCAGCCCAGCCCATCTTCCAGGGAGGCCCGAGGCCCACGCTGACGGGGGCCGGGGGTCAGCTGCCTGCCCTCCGTGCTCCCACAGCCCTGCTTAGCCCCGAGGCCCACAGCCGCGGACACAGGCGCTCAGCGAAGACGTGCCGGGTGTCAGAGCCGCGCGTCCTCGGAGTGGACGCCTCTCCCCTCCCCATCCCCTGCCAGCCCCAGAAGGCAAGGCTGAAGGTGCCCGCGTCCCGCCAGATGCGGGAGCCCAGATCCTGACCAGGGAGTGTGGACACCGGGGCGCGACAGGAGGGGCGTGTGGGGTGCTGTCTGTGTCTGTGTGTGCGTGTCTCTGGGTGTGTCTGTGCCTGTGTCTCTCTGGGTGTGTGTCTGTGTGTCCGTCTCTCTGTGTCTGTGTGGCGCGAGCTCTCACCTGCAGCAGCTGCACCTGGACACACGGCAGGGCGCTGGGCACGGCGAGGCTGCCCCACAGCCAGGCTCCCAGGCCGGCACAGACGTCACCGTCCCCCGGGCTTGGTGAAGACTCCCCAGTGGCTCCTGAAACAGAGCATGACCTCCTGTGTCCTCCACGCACACGTGCTCGGGCCCCCGCCCTCCGGGGCGGACCCTGCCTCACCCTGCACACCTGCCAGCCAGGGGTGCGCGGGGTCCCTGACACGTGGAGCACAGAGCTCTCGGGAGGAGGACGGACTGAAGCTGCCTCCCCCTCCCCCACCCCCCGACCCTCACAGCTGCTAAGCGGCTCTTTCGGTACAACTTCCTTCACAAAAACCATCACTGTCTTGGTTTTATAACAATACACTTAAAAAACATTGACCAGAAAGCATTTCCTAACCCAGAAAGGGTTTCTCTGACGAGAACACAGCCCCACCTGGCTCCACTGCCCACTCTCCCTGACCCTGGACGGTGGGGCAGGCAGACACGCTCAGGTCCGGGAGTGCCAGGGCGAGGAGCCCGGGCAACTGGTGGACACGGGCACAGAAGACAAGCCTACCCACGGGCGTGGCCGCGCCTGCGGGGCTCACTGCAGATGCCCCGCCCCGGCCTCGTGCAGCCTCTGGGTGCACGTTCTGGCCTCCGCTGGAGTTTCCGGGAGCCCCTGGCACGCCTGCAGGTCTTCCAGCACCCCAGCACACGTCCTGCTACAAACGTGTCCATAAATGGGAATTCCACTTATTTTTAAAGTTTATTTAAGCACACTTTCTAGGAGTGAACGTTCTTCATCGGAAGCTGAGGGGCACTGCAGTTATCAGCAGTGCAGACACATCGAGAAGACGCGTGAAACGGCAACTACGAAACGCCAAAGGGGAAGCCCGCTGGCGCGGCGAGGGGGGCACTGCCGGCGCGCTCCCAGGCAGCTCGTGTCTGCGTGCGCTTGGAGACTCGTCGAGACCATTTTTTAACAAAAAGCTCACGTGCTTTAAATATACCTTCAACCCCACTCTGCAGCTGCAGATTCAGCTCGCGGCGTTGGACGAAGCCCACGTGGTACAGTCAGACACAAGCTGATGGGGGTCTAACTCCACTTCACGTCCAAACGGGCCGCCTGCATGCCAACTTGCACTTCCAGGCCTATCAAGGAAGCCCGTCACGAGACCACTGTGGGATGAATGGAGGCAGGCCCCAAACAGTGCATCTTTTGAAGTTACTTTTAAAAGCAGACAAGATGTGGGGATGTCTCTGGTTGTTAAGAATCTGCCTTCCAGTACAGGGGGTGGGGATTCAATGCTTGGTCGGGGGACTAAAATCCCATACACCGTGGAGCAGCGAAGCCTGTGTGCAGAGCTAAGACCCCGTGTGACCCAGCTAAGACCCCGTGTGACCCAGCTAAGACCCTGTGTGACCCAGCGAAGCCCATGTGACCCAGCTAAGACCCCGTGTGACCCAGCGAAGCCCGTGTGCACCACAGCTAAGACCCAGCACGGCCAACTTTTTTAAAGTAGGCAAGGTTTACACGATGTGTGTCTCCTACTCATCACCAAGTTACATCATAAAGATGCAGTGAGCCTGAGCCCCCTCTCCTTGACACTGATGACACGGCGCGAGCCGAGCCGTGCTACCTGAGACCCCAGCTGGGATCCAAGCTCCGCCTTCACGCACAACTGTGTGCGCGCGTGCTGCTTAAATGGGAGAATAAAGGGAAAACCCGCGCACGCATCAGAAATAAACCCCCTCGGTTCTTCTAGATGTCGTGACCGAGTGCCTGTTTCACACCTGGTGACGGACGGGTCCACAGGGCTCAACACCAGGCCAGTGTTAGTGAGCGACTAGCACGTCTCTGTGTGTTCACGAGCTCAAGCCCGGTCAGCTCGCCCGCCAGGTCAGCACACACTTAACTAAGCGAAGTCACACAAACCCTCCTTTCAGTGCGCCTTCAGCCCGCACGAGGGCCCGCGTCCCACAGTCACCACCAGAGGAGCCACCACCACTGGCACGGAGGGCGCTCAGCTGGGCCCCCTTTCCCTCTCTCACCTGGGGCGACCCTCTTCCGTCTCTCACCTGGGGCCCCCTTCTCCTCTCTCACCCGGGGGCCCCCTTCTCCCTTCTCACCCGGGGGCCCCTCTCCCAGGCAGAGAACATCCGAGCCATCAGTGGACCACGGCCCGGCCCTTTCCGAGCCGTGTAGACATGCGTGATCCCAAGACGGGTCCACATGGGGGAGGCGACGTGACGTGTCGGGCACCATGACCGGGGACAAAGCACAGGGAAGCGTTTCTACATGCCTGCAGTTCCACCAAAATCAGAGCTCCGGGGAAACGCACGGCTGGCCCAGGGCTCTGGAAAAGGGACAGTGGGCACGTACTTACGCTCCTCCTCCTGCTGGCTGTCTCGGGCCTTGAGCTGGGGGTGGGGGTAGGGGTGGGAGCCTTCACACTCAAGGAGATGCTCCCCCCGCCTCATATGGGAAGCCTGGACATTTGGCAGGCTCTGTCTGGAAAGCCAGTACAGTGCTTGGATCACCGAGCAGGTAGACATGCCCGCCCACCCCTGGAGGCGCAGGCAGGCCAGCAGGCTGCTTGTCCTCACACGGGTAGATGCGGGGACACCTCTGCTCACCTTCCTGAGCGAGCACAAGTCTTCTAGCCAAAAGTGAGTGGGGGGGACGTCAGCGTCTTCTGCAGCCCTGAGGAAGTGGCAGGCCCACAGCCCAGGCCTCGGGGGCCGGATGGAGCCCCCAGGCCCAACTCGCCAGGGCACAGCCTCCAGTCGGGTGGTACAGGGACCTGCACGCTGACAGGCCCACCGGCCCATGGACACACTGCCCCAACTCTGCAGCAGGTGCGTGCACGCGCACGCACACACGGGGGAGGGACCAGGGTGAGGGAGGGGTGTCGCATGTGGGAGGCCCGAGACACAAAGCCTCCCCGGGCGACACGAGCACACAGAAGCACAGACGTTCACGGCGCTTACGACTGAAAACTGGACACGTGCTAGACGCCAACTTGAAAGAAAAGCAAGCTGGTAACGTCTAACCAAGTGATGACCCCGTCTGGTGTGTTTCTAAGTGTCCTGACTTCTAAAAAGATGACGCTAAAGTATTAACAAAAACAACAAAGAAAGAAAACCGCTCTACAGACGCCGCCCCAGCAGCTCCGTCTCCACGGGCCCACCCCGTCTGTGCCCCCGCCACCCCGGGGCTCGAGCACCGGGAGCCTCGTCCCCCGTGAACACCAACCACCCGCAGACACCACGGGGCAGTGTTTCCGTGAAGAAAGCCGACAGGAAAGAGCACGTCATCGTCATTCAAAGGAGACACAGACGGACGACTGGACGCGGACCCTACACTCCTCTCGATACTTTTGAAATAAGCTGTAGTTAAATACTTTACGTGGTGCTTTTTGAGGAAGCCGGCATCAGCCTCACAAGGCACCAAGAGCAGCCGCCCCGGACAGACGGACGAGTTCACAAACCAGCGTGGAGTCCACTCGGCGTGTTTTAGAAACTCCACAAAGCGCTGACGTCTTAAAACTCGAAGCGCCCCGCCCGGGGTCCCCATGCCGCCCCGGCCCGGCACACGCAGCCTCACCCGCGCGGCTCCCGGAGCCTCTCTGCCTCTTCTCCTTGGCTCGGTGGACGGACTGGGAATCAGTTCTCGCTGAGCCTCCACCTTCCTGAATCCAAAAAAAAGGCGTCATCAGTCGGGACCCAAACAGCAGGCGGCAACTGGGCACAGGGTGCGTTTCATGGTCAGAGACCGAGCACCACGTCGGGCGCCGGGTCACAGCTGCAACAGGACTCTCATCCAGAGAAGCAACACTTATTGCTCCGGAGTCTAAAACATATGAAACACCTCACAGGGAAACCAGCCTGTCGTGAGCTGAAGACCCCTCTGCTGCCTGAAACAGAGCCCGAGTCCTGGTGACCAGGACCTGACCACCGCCCCACGGCCTCAGCACAGCCCTCCACCCGCCCGGGGCCGCGGCTGCGCGGGGCCTCAGCCGGCGAAGCGGCCGGTGCGCCAGGGACGGTGGGACTTCCACGAGCGCCCGGTCTGTGGGCACGGGGCTGCGAGCGCCATGAGGGACCCGGTCTGCGGGCGCGGGGCTGGGAGCCCTGTAAGGACATGGCCGACCCTCATCCCCGGGGGGCTCGGGCCTACCTGCGGGCCCCTCTCCATGCGCCTTCTGGGCTCCCAGACGCCGGGCCGACCCCAGTCACACAGCTAGCGAGAGAACGGACAGGGTCGGGTCAGCCTCACGCGCCGCTGGCCCTGGGCCTTGGCCATCTCTGCGTCCCTCACGGTGGACGGTGACTCCACAGATTAGCTCTTCACTAAATCGTGGCCAAGTAAGATTTAACTTTTTGAACATAAACATCACTATCGAATTTAACCTGCACCACAGAGAAACCTACTTGACTGCTCCCACCCGAGGCTGAGGAAACAGACCGTCCCGAGACTCTGCTTAAGTCACTCTGAGTTACAGTGAACTCGTAACTGACGTGAGTGCCGTGACAGCACGCCAGCGTCAGGCCTCGCAAGTGGAGAAGCGTCATGACCCTCCAGAGACAGAGCTCCCAGACCACTCTCCTTCTCTCGTCCGTTCTAACTGGTAATTTTTTCCTGCTCTTCACGTCCATAAATCTTTAGACACCATCGATGTCGCAATTCCTCTCAGTCAGGAGTCCGTCTGAGGACCTGCCATTATGTGATACGCTCAAACGCCAGGACATTTCAACCTCATGAACATCCCAGCTTTTCTCAGGAAAAGACACATTATCACCAAAACCACAGCACTCGAAAAGACCTTAGAAATCGTGTCGAAGCCCCTCATTTCAGAAATAACTGAGAACTGAAGGCTCAGACAAGTTAAGTGATTTGCTCAAGGTCATAAACACTAGTCCGTTCCAGATTCGAGACAGGAATTCAGGTTTCCAGACTTGTAGCCAGGGCTCCATGCTCTCGCAGGCCCCTAGGAAGAGTCTGCAGTAGACGGTCAATCCAGGACACTGCACGGCGGGGTAGGAGCCGAGCTAGGAGCCAGTGACCCCAGGGCGCTTCGTACCAGGTAGAAGCCGCCGGTCCCTGCCGTGAGCCCGGTGTCTCTCCGAGGACTGCACTGCTCTGTGGGGCTGGACTCTGCAGGCCGCGACGCCCCTTCACCTGGCTCCTGCTGCCAGCCGGGCTGGGCACGGGGGGGCGAGTCTGGCTCCACCTTGATGGGCACCAGCGGCTCCAGAGTGCTGCTGGCTTCCCGGGGGCCACTCGGGGTCAGAGCCTGGGGGTCCTGATCCAAGTTCTTCACGGGCACGGCCACCAGACAGCCCAGGGCCCCTGTGCCCATGGCTGCCATGTCGTCCGCGGTGAGGCTGCCCTGCTGGAAACCTACGGCTGCCGTCCCAAGGACAAGGGGGCTGTCTGGGCCAGGCGGGACGTCGCTGTGGGCCACCAAGACCAGCGGGTCCATCGGCCCAAAGGAAGCCTGACCAGCAGGGAGGTCCCCTCCAAGAGAGGCGCCCGCAGGAGTCACGTCGACGGTCAGGATCCCAGCACCCAGCGCCGCATCGGGGGCCCCGGGGGCGGCACTGCCGTCGGCCGGCGGGTCGGAGAAGAGGACCGCAAGGTCCACGTGGCTGAACTCGCCCTGCCCGGGGCTGTCAGGGTCACCGCCGGGCGTCAGCGTGCTCGCAGCCCCCAGCGGAGGGAAGAGGTCTGAAAAGGAAGGAACACTGGTGACCGTGGTGACCAGAGACGGGAGGGCTGTCTGCACTTAAGATGTGGACAGGACACACTGAGGGGACACGGATGCCCCCCCGCAGCCCCTGCCAACCCCCGAAGGTGCCACACTCTGCAGGAAGGAGCCGTGGGGGACATGCGGGTGCCCCGTGTAGGGGCTCAGAGCCTGGAGCCCCTGGGTCTTCCCCCAGCCACTGACGCTCCCCAAGTAACAATAAGAGAAGGTTTCACCCTGAGTCTTTCAGGCTTCACACCCTTCACTCGCATGGCCCCGTGGAGACCAAGCCCCTCACAGAGCACGAACCACCGACCTCAGGCTGCGCTGACCCCGCAGCTCGGGGACCCTTCTAGGTTCAGCCGCATCAGGCCACCTCTCAGCCTGGTCTCTGCCTCTCCTGAGCTCAAGGGGGAGGACGGCGGGGACCAGCTGGCCGGCCGGCCGGCCTGCAGAGACACACGGTAGGCTCCGTGCACTGAGCCCAGGCCCCAGCCCCCTGGAGAGAGCGGTTCCCAACAGGCTTGGAGAGCCGCCCTGTTCCCGGACGCCCCCGCCCTACAGCAGGCACAGGCCCGGCCCCCAAGCAGCCTCCCGTGACGACAGCGGCACCTGTGCCCAGCACTCGAGTAACTGCTCCTCGGTGAAGGAGTGCCAGCCACGAGGTCACCCTCGGGAGAAGGGACGATGCCGACATCAAACGATGTCACTGAACGCTCATGCTGGAGTTCAGACACAAGAACACCCACCATTCCAAATCCTGGTGAGCGCTCGCCAGGCGCCAAGCCACCAGGGAGGCAGGAGCACGAGAATCCTGCAGAGGAGCCAGTGGGACTGCGACAGGCCTCTCTTGCAGCACCAGCACCCCCAACCCGGAGCGAGCCCCAAGCTCACACCGCCCTGTGGACGCCGCGGCAGAGCAGCGACGAGGCTCCACTGGGGACCCAGGGAGGAAAGCTGCCAGACGCCGTCCCCAAGCCAACGAGGACAACCACGCAGAGAGCCTCTGCCCGCGGCTGTGCTGCTACGGAGCTCAGACGCTGGGCCGGCCCATCGGGGCCTTGACGATCACCCAGCACCAGGGAACATTCTAGAGAGACGGCAGGGCCTCTCTGAAGATGGTAAAAACGGAAACAGGTCTCTTTCTCAAAACTTTCCAGTTTCCTAGACAACCTTGCTGATTCAGCTCCCTATGAAAAAATCAAGAACGATAATATGGTTTTTCCAGTGGTCACGTATGGATGTGAGAGCTGGACTATAAAGAAAGCTGAGCACCGAAGAATTGATGCTTTTGAACTGTGGTGTTGGAGAAGACCCTTGAGAGACCCTTGGACTGCAAGGAGATCCAACCAGTCCATCCTAAAGGAGATCAGTCCTGGGTGTTCATTGGAAGGTCTGATGTTGAAGCTGAAACTCCAATACTTTGGCCACCTGATGCGAAGACCTGACTCATTAGAAAAGACCCTGCCGCTGGCAAAGATTGAAGGCAGGAGGAGAAGGGGACGACAGAGGATGAGATGGTTGGATGGCGTCACGGACTCAATGAACATGAGTTTGGGTGGACTCTGGGAGCTGGCGATGGACAGGGAGGCCTGGCGGGCTGCAGTCCATGGGGTCGTAAAGAGTCGGACACGACTGAGCGACTGAACTGAACTGAATCCAGGCGAACATCAAGAAACACCAACTTGCTCATAAATTTCCTATTTAGCATTTTGTTAACTCTATAAAAGTTTACTGGAGACCTACCACGTGCAAGAGCCAGACACTCACAACCCGTACACAAGCACTAACACGGACCACATGAAGGCAACCAGCTCCCTCCACACCAGCACTGCCCTGCCTCACCTCCATGTGGTGCGACCCCGCTCAGGACCACCGTGAGGGGACCCAATCCCTCCAGGGCCAGGCTGGGTTCCTCCACGACAGACATACACTCCCCAGCACCTACAGTCACGTCAAGCTGTGAATCCCTGCCTGCTCACAACAGACTCCCTCACCTACCCAACACGAGACCACGTCACCTCACAGACCTGGGACGTCCACGCCCGAACAAGACCACATCACGTAACAGACCCAGACATCCAGGCCTCACATGAGACCACGTCACGTCACAGATGTGGACACTGCCAGACCCCTTCCTGACACATGCCCTGCGTTCCAGTTCCCCTCCCAGGATCACAGAGCGGGGCGGGGGCTATGCCCAAGGCGGGCAGGCAGCCCTGAGCAGTCCAGCAGCAGCTGCTTGGGTGCCTGCAGCCAGGACTTCACCCTCGAGGCGCTGCAGGAGCACCACACCCACCAGGCTCCGGGGAGCAGGCGGCCGGATGGCTGCGGGGAGAGGCCGCTGTCGGTACCCAGCCTCTGCATGCCACACCTGGGGGCCTGGGCTCACGGTCAGAAAGCCAGGCTGCTCAGCGCCCAGGAGGCAGGACGGCCAGGGCCATGTGCAGAGTCACCGTGGGACCCGCCACGGTTTGCACTCTGCCCCCGTGCTCATCCAGGAACGGTCTGTTCTGTCCCCATGGCTGTCCGGGGCAGGGCCGGACAGGAGGGGCTGGAGGGGCAGCTCGGCACACAGGGCGAGGTCAAGGCCCGCTTCAGGGGCCTCACTGCCCAGGCCAGGTGGGGGGAGCCCGCGGCTGCCAGGGGCCCACCTGGGGGCCGGCGGTGCTGCCTGAGCACATGGGCCTTCATGCTGTGCTTGGAGGCGAAGAGCCGGTCGCAGCTGGACACCGGACACCTGCTCTTCGGGGCAGCCACGTCCTGCAGGTGCTTCTTGGCGTGGATGTAGAGGCTGCTCCGCGCCGAGAACCTGGCGCAGCACCCTGGGGAGAGAGGACAGCTGCATGAGGCACCAGGGCCCCCGCCCCGGGCAGTGCCCAGACGTCCCGATGGCCACACGCACCCCGGGTGTGACACGCAGCTGCCCCCCCAGCCTCAGGGCTACGCCAACATCTCCCGCCTTCCACCGCCGAGCCACACCGACCACCTCTGCTACGCTGCTACTGGAGGAAAACCCACGACCCTGAGACATCCAGGCTACAGATCGTCCCCACTGACGCCAGAAGCAACCTCCTCCCGTGTCACCACTGAGAAGCCGCTGCCAGGTGGGTCAGGCAGACGGCCGGGAACCAGGAGGAGGGGCCTGGAGCTGGGCCTGCCTGGCTGGCGGCCCATGCCCACCAGGGTCTCAGAGCACGGACAGTGCTGGGACACAGGGAACC